>NC_053397.1:88046344-88346344 GCF_905171765.1 Bufo bufo | reverse complement strand
CTCCTTCACATACCACTTGCTTAGTGCAAGTCAAAAAAAAAAAAAAAAAAGGTCATAAAAACGGCAGCAAATGTCACACAAGCAACTGAGGTGTTTGAAGCTGTTTGGTAAAGTCGAGGTCTATAGGCGAAAACCCCTAAAAATGCCTCACCCAGAACGAGCAGTGTTTTAATAAAAAATAAAAAAAAACACCACCAGGATTTAAAAAATCCCTCAAAAATGCAAAAAAAAGAAATGCATACTGACTACCAGCAAACATCATCAGGAAAGAACAGATGAAACAATACAACCCAACCTAAATTCTGTGAGCGAATCAAGACATGGGTTAAAAAATGATGTGCAAATGTAATCTGATCTTCCTATTGAAGTTAGTGGAACCTCAAAACTGACATCCCAATTAGATATTTAATATTCAATAAAAAAAAAAAAGACAAATGGAAATAAAGACTGACTTTTCCCATCTATTGAAGTGAGTGGGATCAGATTCATGGATACAATTGACAGACTATTTGACTCTTGCATGTCCTCTCTTAAATACCACTGCGCAGCAATGATTTTGCTACTGAGAGAAAAACATGTGAATTATACTAAAATGAGCGCGCTGATTCCAAATATGAACTCGGAATTTGCCTGACACGTCTAGATTTTAACCCTTTAAGGACCCTGGGATTTTCCATTTTTGCTTTTTTGTTTTTCACTCCCCACCTTTCCATAGTCCTAACTTTTTTTTATTTTTCCATTCACATAGCCTTATGAGGGCTTATTTTTTGCGGGACAAGTTGTACTTTCTAATGGAACAATTTACGGTTGCATACCATGTAGTAGGAAGCGGTAAAAAAACTTCATTTTAAATTGAAGTTCTATTACTTTTCATTGTAGGATTAACTTCTGCCTTCCTATGAGTATGAATGCAGAATTAGGCCTCCTGCACACGACCGTATGGCTTTTTAAGTATTTTGCGGTCTGTTTTTCACGGATCCGTTGTTCCATTTTTTGTTTCCGTTGTGTTTCCGTTCCGTTTTTCCGTATGGCATATATAGTATGCAGTAATTACATAGAAAAAATTGGGCTGGGCATAAAATTTTCAACAGATGGTTCCGCAAAAATGGAACGGATACGGAAGACATACGGATGCATTTCCGTATGTGTTCCTTTTTTTGACTTGAATGACTTGAATGACTTGAATGGAGCCACGGAGCGTGATTTGCAGGCAATAATAGGACATGTTCTATCTTTCAACGGAACGGAAAAACAGAAATACGGAAACAGAATGCATACGGAGTACATTCCGTTTTTTTTGCGGAACCATTGAAATGAATGGTTCCGTACGAGGGCTTATTTTTTGCGGGACAAGTTGTACTTTCTAATGGAACAATTTACGGTTGCATACCATGTAGTAGGAAGCGGTAAAAAAAATTCCAAATGGAGAAGAATTGGGAAAAAACGCAATTCTGATAAAGGTTTTTGTTTATTTTTTTTACACTGTACACTATGCGGTAAAATTGACCTGTTATCTTCATTCTCCAGGTCAGTACAGTTACAACGATACCACACTTATTACATTTTTCTTGCGTTTTAATACAGAATTTTTTTTTTAAAACCTTTGAGGAAAAATAGTTTTTTTTATAACCATACTCTGACCCTTATAACTTTTTGGTAGTTATGTGTACGGGGCTGTGTGAGGGCTCATTTTGTGCTGGACGATCTGTTCTTTTCAGTGATACCAATTTGAAGTGTGTGTGACTTATTATTATTATTATTATTGGGTAGTTGAAGTGACAAAAAATGGCAAATTGGCTGTTTTTATTTTTTTCCTGTTACGCCATTTGCCGTATTAAATTAATATTGTTATATTTTAATAGTATGGCCATTTTCACATGCAGCGATGCCCATGATGTTTATTTTTTTATTGTTATAAGTATTTTTATTTTAGAGAAAGGGGGTGATTTGAACTTAAATTTTTTTTATATTTGCAAAAACTTTTTTTTACTTTTTTAAAGTCACCTTGGGTGACAATAACTGGCAATCATTAGATTGCCTATTGTGTTCATTGATGTCTATATAGACACCATTGAACACTTCTTTTGCACTATACAAATACAATGCTGCCACCTAGTGGCCTGTATTGGTATAGTCATCTAATAGGCACCGTAGCCTGCTTGAGGCTTCAGCCTATTAGATCAATGTAACAGGTTCCCCGATCTCAGCCGGGGAACACTGTTACCGGAGCGGAAGTCTGCGACTTCCGCTTCCGGACTGAGCAGATGCAGTGATCACATTTGACCACGGCATCTGAAAGGGAAAATGTATGCAATCAGCCTTATGGCAGAAATCCGGCGGCTATGGCGCCCGCTGCACGTGCGAGCGGGCTCCATGTTTGGGGATTGGACTTCTGCTGTACATGTACGGTGGAGGTCCTTAAAGGGTTAAGTACATGCAAAGCCTATTCAGTTATAATATTAATGCCTTATATCGGAGATATTCCAATGGACATGTCCAGAACTGTTCGGACGCACTCAGGCTGATGTCAGCAGTAAGTATATAAGGCAAGCAGGACAGATTTTGATAAAGTGATCTGTTATAGTGCTATCAGTTTTGAAAGTTAAGATGGATAAACGCAAGTGTGTTAACGATCCGGGCAATTTCTGCTACATATGTGGCAAATACACTACTTATGATCAGAGCAAAATTCTAACAAAGCGAGTGCATCTTGCAGCTTGGGATGCATTTGTGCTAGTAGCGCAGAACTTTGGGAACAGACGAGCTGCAAACTATGCGGAATTAGTAGACAACATGCTTACAGCATATCAACCGAATGTCATTGAAAGGGCATTTCTTACATTCCCATCTTGACTTTTTCCCACCCAATTTGGGACACGTAAGTGACGAACATGGAGAGCGGTTCCATAAAGATATTTCTACAATGGAGAACAGGTATCAAGGCCGCTGGAATCCCAACATGATGGGGGAACTACTGCTGGTTTTTGCAAAGTGAAAATATGACTGTTCACAAATGCAAAAGAAGATGCCTAAAGCACTTTTAACAGTACTGGGCCTTGCTCAAGTAAGACTTTTATACTGAAAAACAAGACTTTTTGTTATTCCATTACATTTTCATACACTGTTTACTATGCAAACTTTGATGTAGATCAGGTAATTGTTGGAGTAAAACTCGTTCTGTTCACAATTATTCAATGCTTTCCAAGTGCTTAATTCATTTAGGCATACTTATGCATAGCAACATTTCGTGATGTGTTACAACAATTCTGACTTCGGATTTGTAATCCGCACACTCGATTTAGTATAGGACAAATGGTTTGTGCCCAGTAGCAGACGAAAAGTTTTTTTGTTGTTGCGTGGTGGTCTGCCACCCTGACAGTGACTACTTACTACTTGAAGTAAAATCCTTTTTTTAAAAAAATCTTAGCATTCCAGCAATAACTTCTTTATTTTTATTTTTGCATTAGTAAGTTTACATTGACCTGCCAAAAATGTAGATACAATAGTAGATATATATGATTCTGGGGATACCAAAAATTAGCATGTATTATTTTAAATTTTCATTTTTTTAAATGGTTGTCCAAGTTCAAATAGCACTTTGCCAACAAAAGTAAATGTGTTAAAATAAATAAGAAAAGAAGTGATACTCATTTTGGTCCCCCTTGCTGCGCTGTGCTTCAGTCCTACTCACCAAGTGCTTGTTTTCCTGGGTACAATGGTGATGCCCCATATATACCACATCACTGCTGTAGCCAATCACTGGCCTCAGCAGAATATGTCATGCACATTTTGGCTGCATGGTGACGTGCATATGGGACATCACCATTGCAGCCAGGAAGATGATGTCAGGGACATAGCACGTTGTTGGAAGTGGCAGGAGAGAAAAATAGCAAGTCTGACTTTTGAGTTTAACACATTTACTGTTGCTTGTTATTAGAACTTGGACAACCTCTTTAATATAACATGCAAACATACAAAGAAGTATGAACAAGCCTCTGTCAAGGCTGACAAGCAGCAGATTGTCGGGAAAGAAGCGTTCCTTCCCAACAGTCGGCTGCTCGTTAAGTGGAGGTGAAGCATTGTATTTACATGCAGAGATCCCCTCCACAGTATGAGGACGAGGGTTTGCTATTACAATATCTCATCCTCATAGAGCTGCATTGTTTAGACAATACTTAGCACAATCTGCTGGCCAGAAATGATAATTTAGGGCAGATTTAGAGAATACCACTATTATGCCAAGGCACCAGTGCTAATCACTGAGCCACCGTGCTGCCCATAATTCTGTTGGGGGTACCCAGGGAAGGGGGGAGGGACGAATTGAGATAGGGAATGATGATGGATTCAGTTTTTTCCATGTTGAATTTTAGAAAGCAGGAGAAGAAGGATATAACTAATGGACACCCTGAAATATATGATTTGAGAGTCATCGGTGTAGAAATGGTACTGCAAACCATGGCATTCTATGAGCTATCATTAGACAAAGGTATAGATTGAGAAGAGTAGGGGTCCCAGGACAGACCCTTGGGGCATATAAAGTGAATATCCAGCAGATATAATGTCTGATAGATGCATGTTCAACCTCTGACACCCTCACATATCATGAGAACAGGAGTCCGAGGACTCTTATTTACTGAACCAAGCCTGTCACAGAGGCAGGTCAGAGGCAGTCTTTTGCAGGTGGCCTTTTTCATTGAAGACTATTGGAGTTACAGAAAAAGTCAAGTACTACGTGACCCTTAATCAGAGAACAGGGGTGATGGGACCCCCATTTCCCCAATAGGTGAAGGTGCTGGAGATAGAGCTTCATGTAAAAATTTGTATTATAATATAAAAAATTGCAATGTCACTAACAGGTTCTTACCATCAATGTTTAAGAGTGGGCAAAATTGTTCTTGTGCAGTAAGAACATTTCCATATCCAATTTAAAGCTGTCAATCTACAACTTAAGGCTACTTTCACACTGGCGTTTTGGCTTTCCGTTTGTGAGATCCGTTCAGGGCTCTCACAAGCGTTCCAAAACGGATCAGTTTTGCCCTAATGCATTCTGAATGGAAAAGGATCCGCTCAGAATGCATCATTTTGCCTCCGATCCGTCTCCATTCCGCTCTGGAGGCGGACACCAAAACGCTGCTTGCAGGCTTTTGCTGTCCGCCTGACGAAGCAGAAGCAAACGGATCCGTCCCCATTGACTTACATTTTGTGCCAGGACAGATCCGTCATGGCTATAAAAGACATAATAAAACTGGATCCGTTCATGACGGATGCATGCGGTTGTATTATTGTAACGGAGGCGTTTTTGCAGATCCATGGTGGATCCGCAAAAAACACTAGTGTGAAAGTAGCCTAAAGAAGGAAAAGGAATAATTCAGTTAAGGATCTGTTAGGTAAATCGCCTTTACTCCTTACATTCTATGTGAATAGGATCAGCACACTGTACAATGTGATATCATTATATTAACCAGCGCAGTTTCATTGACTCTTTCCATTGCTTTTTCAATGCAGACAAATACAAATCCAGGAGAATGCATACGCAGACTGCGATTTCTGGGATCTAGTTCTAAAGTGGTTTTGTTACTGGCACAGCATTGTCCAGTCTAAACTAGTCCTGAATAAGAGAAGGTTATCACAAAGCAGGCTTATCTAAGAAGTCTAATAAAGCCAGATAGATAAAATCAGTGTTAAACATTTCAAGTATAATAGAATGACTCCCAGTAAACACAATCACAAGTATTAGCTCAAGTGATAATGATACTTTTAAATACACAGATGCAATGTTGCACTTTGATACATGCAGACGACACATATAAATGAGGGCACTGCAGGGGTGACTATAATATACAGAGCTGTGAGTGCTGGTAATCGCTGTCTACTGGAGCCAGACGGGTGCTACGCTCAGGTCACATCAGTCCCTACCTAAATCCTCCAAACGGACCGATATTGATGGGATCAGCCAACAATCTTCGGGTACAACCACATGACGCAGTAGTGACATGGTTCTGATGCGGCCCTGCTGAGTTTGAGTACTGCGCGACCTATTTGGGCTCTAATTAAACTAATGAGGCCTGCCCTGTGTCAGTGGGTCTGTATTGTTAATGGCTGCGCAGTTTTGAAGGGGCAGTGCGGCCATTAATAATACAGGCCAACTGAACAGCGTGGTCTTCATTAGTTTAATGAAACTAATTTATGAATTAATTATTTTGATAAATTCGTTTAATGAAATTTGAAGGGCCTGCTATGGCCCATTCGGTGATACTCGAACACAGCACCGCCCCATCACCAAGGGCAGACTGGGAACTTTAAGTAGTCCTGGGAAAAAACGAAAAGTGGCCACATGTTTTAGGCAGGTCCAAATTGACAGAAGGTGGGGCAACAAAAGTCGGCGGGGCTAGCATTACCATATTGCGGCCCACAATACCACCCCACAGTGCAGCACATTATACTGCCTCAACAGAACCAAATACCACAGGGTATCACAAAGTAATGCCTGAGCAGCACAAAATACCTCTGCAGTTACTGCCCCTCTGTGGTGGCCAGCAGCAGCCGTCACCTTCTGTCCTCCTACTCCAGTTGCCTCAGGAGGGGAGCATCAGATCGTTACTTACCTGACAGGCAGGAGGAGGGCTCAGGTGGCCCCTTTGGGCATCAGCCAACAAGGCAGTTTCCCTGCAATATCTATGGCCAATCTGCCCCTGCCCGTCACGACCGTGTCAGGACCATGCCGTGTGGTCACACTGTTATATGTATGGGGTCAACCTACACTCCCCTGAGGATAGACATGAGGGAAAAAAGAATCAAGCATGTTGGATTTTGATCTTTTGTGCCTTATTTCAAATGTATGGCCGCCTTAAAGAGGACCTTTCACTAGATTAAAAAATCTAAACTAAGTATACAGACATGGAGAGCGGCGCCCAGGGATCCCCCTGCACTTACTATTATCGATGGGCGCTGCTCCGTTCGCCCGGTATAGGCTCCGGTATCTTCACATGTTAGGCTCCACCCAGTGGAACCTGCCGGCGTCTCCTTCTCCCAGGCTGTAGCGCTGGCCAATCGCAGCGCTCAGCTCATAGCCTGAGAGACTTTTTTTTCTCTCAGGCTATGAGAGAAAATAAAGGGAATGTGTCACCTATAATTATTTATGCCAGTTAAAGGGTTTCTGTCAAGAAAATGGTTATTAACCTGGATGACATTAGTAATGTGCTAATGTCAGCTGAACATAACTATATTAGTGCCATCTCACTGCGTGCCGCTGTTATTGAGAAAAAATAGGAGCGGGGGGGACGACGTTGCTCCTGCTCTTAGAGGCTCCGTTCTCCCACCTCTGGTCGCACCCTGCTACACTTGATTGACAGGTCCAGGAAGCGTTGGTCTCCGCTTGCCGACCCTGTCTTCTGTGGAAATGTCGCGCCTGAGCTGTCCCGTTTAGTATTCGGCACAGGCGCAGTAAGTGAAGGACGCTCGCCGGCTGCCGGCTTCACTCACTGCACCTGCGCCAAATACTGAACTGGACAGTGCAGGCGCGAGATTTCCACAAGAGACAGGACCGGCAAGCGGAGACCAACGGTGCCTGGCCCTGTCAATCAAGTGTAGCAGGGCGTGGCCAGAAGTGGGAGAACGGAGCCTCTAGGAGCAGGTGCCACGCCCCCCTGCACCTAGAGGCTAATTAGCATATTATAAAAGTTAGTTTTTCTCAATAACGGCGGCAGGCAGTGAGATGGCACTAATATAGTTATGTTCAGCTGACATTACCACATAGCTAATGTCATCCAGCTTAATTCCCATTTTCCTGCTGACAGAAACCCGTGACATCTAATTTTTCTGATCTCTTTGCTTTCTGATTGTAGATAATTTTTATTCTGTTATCTGAACATTACTTCAAATCCTACATTGGGGAGAGTCAGGAGACTCCTATACTCATTCATTTTCCAGTTGACCTAGTCAAAATCAGTGGGTCAAACAGAGGTTAGTGTATGTGTATGGACAGATTTAGAGGGTCCTGAACATTGTCTGAGGATTTTCATAACAAATTATCAAATAGCGGAGTTATTGCAGGCTGCTGTATTAAAGTATTAAAAATTGCAATTTTCTTACCATTAATGTTTAGGAGTGGGTAAAATACTTCTTGGGCAGTTAGTTTGAGCTGCGTACAAAACCTTGACGTGTTCGAATGGTAGCGTCCATGAATAAAGTAGAGCAAAAATGAAGAGGCAGATAGATGTGCATGAAATGGACACCAGTACTGTATGTCGGTGTAATACTGCCAAAATCATTAACTGAGGTAAAGAATATAGGGGGGATTTATCAAAATTGGTGTAAAGGAAAACTGGCTTAGTTGTCCCTAAAAACCATTCAGATTCCATTGTTCATTTTCCAAAGGAGCTCTGAAAAATAAAAATGATCTGATTGGTTGCTAGGGGCAACTAAGCCAGTTCTACTTTACCTCAGCTTTGATAGATTTCCCCAATAGAATATTGCAATATAGGACATTAACTTGTAAAACTATCAATAGCCGTTCTACCAAGTGTGACAGGGATGTCTCCTATCCGTCTAAATGATATAACTTAAAGATTTCCTTGAAAGCACTGCTGTCAAGAGCTCTCTTGGAGATGTTGATTGAAGAGGAGCAGCCATACATTCTAGACTGCTGTCTTCAGAAAGCTCATTCGACCAAAAGTTATATCTCCCAACACACTGATACACATGCATGCTTAGCTCAGCACGACTAAGAATGCATGTGTTCTGAATGAGGAGACAGGAACAAGCTACTTTGCCATCTGCCATCAGGGGAGAGTGAGAAGACCCCCATGAGATGGTCAGCCGGTCCTGCTGAAATTCGCTTTAGCTGACATTAATGTAATGGGTATGGTTAGTCTCATTCAATGGGATAAAGGAAATGCTTTATTGCTGGTGGGCCGCACAATGAGTGCCCTGAGATCTGGAGGCTCCCTTTAACATTAGATCGACACCTTATATATTCAGTTGTTTAAAAAGTTACTGTCTCATCGGACTGGTAATTTAAGCTTCCAAACCTTGCAAACTGGAGTGGGAGAACCAAAATCCGTGCTGCAGGATCAGTATACACATGGGGATGGACAGAACATGGTTTTAAGTGTAAATGTATTTTACTGTAATCCTGGAAGTCCTATGGGGTTAGCAGCAAGCTTTCCTCTCTGTTGCAGGTCCCATGTATTATGCATCTACAGTAGTCTTCTGTGATTCTTGTTCTCCCTGAAGCATGAATATATATGTTCTTACATGGGGCTGATGTCTAGGATGTCAGATGAAAGGACTAGAGGGTGGCAGGAGTAATTTACATCAGGGCATTGTGTACATTGTTTAACCAAGGTGCTTGCTAATGGATGAAGTGGGGCTTTGTATCTGTTGGCCAGATAGAATATTTAACAACTTGTCCTTTTTGGACAAATCCTTACTTTGAAGGTAACGGAGGAGGGTCTCCGATTGATGTCTTCCTCAATTGGTTAGAGGAGAGGGCTTCTACAAGCAGCGTGCATTACTCTGAAATACTACTGGTATCTATTCCAGTCCATTTCATAACTATTTTTGTATTGTTCGGGAGCACCTAAATAATGAGATGCTTTAGGAATAATGCTAATTAAAAATATCCTATTTTTGTGTATATAGCTCATATGCAGAACTGTGTTTCCATGGTAATATGCCCAAAATAAAGTCTACTTCGTGTTTAGCTACCAAACATATGGAGATGAGCCTCTCAGCAGGGTCAGACTACACTGTTTGAAGCCTCTTACAACTGAAAAACATAGGAACTCCCCAACATCTGACAACAAACTCACTTTGTCATTAAAAACATAGACAGGAGGAAGTTTGTTGTCAGGTGCTGAAGCAGCTTGTTCTAAAGGCGATCATACACCTTCAATAGCTAACAGCTCTACGCTTGTTCCTGCCATCTTCTGCATACAAATGCATGCTTGGCTCTACCCAGTGAGCGGGCAGAAGGTAGAAAAGCTGGCCATACACATTATACTTTTGTTGGCCGAACCTGCTGGGAACAGCGGGTTCTTTCAACACTAATGTGTGTGGGGAGCTCGCGTCTCTATCACGGCAGATTGGGGAAGGGGTCAAGGATTTGGCGAAATGAATATTTTCACCGAATACTTTTGTTCTCCAGTGAGATAAGCCATCACCCAAACTGTCTGGCAATGGCTTTTTCCGTCCTCCCCATAGCATGCACTGACAAGTTCGGCCAACCTGAACGTGTATGGAGAAGCAGGGAGGGAGACTGGAGGAATAGCTGTTGGCAGACAGCTATTGAATGTGTATGCCCAGCTTTAGGCACTGCTAGACACCTCAGCCCATGGTTTGTCTCCCCTTAGAAAAACGGATCGGATGTCCAAATTCATTATGTTTAATTCTTCATTCTCGCAACATCATCTGTTGGGGGAGAGTCAGGAGGCCCCCATACACATAAGAGAGTTAACTGGTCTTGCCAAAATCGGGTTCGGCTGACATTGCTCTAATGTGGATGGGGCCTTTAATCTTTTGACAGCAAATATCAGCAATGATGAACCTGTACATTAATTACAATAACAATTTATTAACTGCAGCTAATTATAGCTGCAAGAAAAAGGAAGTGACCCTCTGTAATTATCTAGATTTCTGCAATGATTATTAATAAAATGTGGTTGGATTGTCATCTAAGTCACAACTATAGACAAGCACAATGTAATAACCTAATACCACATTAATAGTTGCCCTGTTTATGTCTTTTGATGGGCACACTGGGAAGATTTTCTAAGACTGGCATTTCATATACCAGTCTTAAGAGGGAACGTATCAAAGTTCAACACCAGTTTTCTGGCATAGAAAAGGTGCACATTTTGGCATGTCACGTTTTGTTCCAAAATTTGAAATGTTTTACGCCACCATTTTTTGAAAGCTTGGAGGTAACCGGGTATTGTTAGCTTTGTTAATTATCTTCCCTCCAGATTTATCACTCCAGTAGGGGTAGCATAAAGAATCTGGAATTGCACCAAATTAATTAGATACATTTGGTGAAACTTTCACCAACGCAAACTCAAAGCAAAACGGTCCCTTCAAGATAAATTCCCCCACATTCGTCCAAGTCCATTAGTATAAGAAGCTTGAAATTTGTTAAGAGGCGCAGATATTTTGGAAGTCTGTGCACCACAAAAGCAAATAAATTCTAGCTATGAGCTGGTCTAGATTTTACCTATAATTTACTTAATTTCTGGTGTAAATTATAGTGAATCTGGAAGAGCACAGATGCCATATCCCTTCTGCTAAGTCTATTTTTACACTGGCGTTTTGGCTTTCCGTTTGTGAGATCCGTTCAGGGTTCTCACAAGCAGTCCAAAACGGATCAATTTTGCCCTTATGCATTCTGAATGGAAAAGGATCCGCTCAGAATGCATCAGTTTGCCTCCGTTCCGTCTCCATTCCGCTTTGGAGGCGGACACCAAAACGCTGCTTCCGTCCGTCTGATGAAACTGAGCCAAACAGATCCGTCCTGGCACACAATGTAAGTCAAGGGGGATGGATCCGTTTTCTATGACACAATCTGGCACAATAGAAAACAGATCCGTCCTCCATTGACTTTCAATAGTGTTCAAGACAGATCCGTCTTGGCTATGTTAAAGATAATACAAACGGATCCGTTCTGAACGGATGCGGACGGTTGTATTATCTGCACAAAACGCAAGTGTGAAAGTTCCCTTAGTTCATCCACTTGTAGACACTGTTGAAAAATGGTGAGAAGTGTGAAAAATCTGAAATAATGTGTTTTGACACCATAAAAGTGGCATACAACCAGTGAACTCTGCTCCATTAAGTAAATATAGACAGTGCATGGGGAAAAATGAACTGCACATTTGTGTTAATGACAAAAGGTGGCAAAATGCGTTTTAGTTAAGGAGATGAAATTGGAAGCATGAGTTTCATAGATGCTCTGACCATTAAAAAATGAAAGATTTGTGAGTATGAACCAAGCCTCTATACAAACAACTTTCAGACGTTCTAAGATGCAAGATACTGGAAAAGGCTACAAAAGCATTGCTAATGTTAAATAATCTGAAAAAAATGGAGAAAATTTAGGAATATTGCTGCTCTCCCTAGGAATGAGTGTCCTATTAAGACACAAAGAGCACAATGGACAATCCTAAAAGAGGAGAGAGAGATCTCGCAGGTAAAAGCAATAGACCTACAGAAAACTCTATAGCTGCAAACATATTCTGCTGTTTGTGTCCATTATTAGAAAAACACCATACAAGAATGCTGTTCATGGAAGGATACCCTTAAGGAAGCCTCTGCTTCCTGCCCCAAGCTTGCCTATGACCACATAAATGTTCTACAATGTGTCTAGGAAAATGTCCTATGCATCGATGAGACAAAACCTTTTAGCACAAATGCACACGGAGGAAAAAGAACATTGCACATCAACACCAATTCTGATTACAACTGTGAAGAATAGTGGAAGGAACATCATGGTTTGGGGCTGCTTTGCTACCTCAGGGCCTGGTATCCTTGTGATTATTGAAGGAACAAAAATTGTAATATATATGTATATAGCTGTCCAAAACCTCAAACTCGAGAGACACTGGGCGATGCAACAAGAAAATCACCCAAAGCAAACAAGTAAATCAACTAAAGAAGGGTTGAAAAAGAACATTTGTGTTTTGGAATGGTCATGTCAGAGTCCTAACCTTAAGAGGTATTCCCATCATTAACATTTATGCTATATCCACAGGATATCCATAAATGCCCAATACATGTAGGTCAAATATATGCCACCCCTCCACTCAGAGTCCAGTGGGCTTGAGATGGGGTTGGGGGTGCCCTGTTCTCAAGTTTTGGTCCTAAAAGTGGTACTTGCATCGATTGAACATTTTGTTTTTAACCTTTAACCGTATCCTCTGGCATGACTTAATGAGGGCTACGTATGCATGGCATCCCAAAAATTTTGCTGAACTGAAACACATTTGCAGGGTGGAATGGTCGAAAATTCCTTCTCAACAGTATACAAATCTTATTTGCAGCTATAGGAAACATTTGGTGGAAGTTATTACTTCTAAAACGTGATCTACAAGTCATTAAAGGCCATTAACAGCAAACTTAAACCTATAAAACTGGCTGACCTGTTGCGCTTGGCAGCTGAAGGGATCTGTGTTGGTCCCATGTTTATATTTGCCTGCATTACTGAGAAAAATGATCTTTTACTATATGCAAATGAGCCTCAAGGAGCAATGAGGGCGTTGCTGTTACTCCTAGAGGCTCTGCTTTCTTCACAACTGCCAGGCCCTCTCCACTTTGATTGACAGGGCCAGGTAGTGTAAACATCATCATGCCTGGTCCTGTCCATCAAAGTGGAGAGGGCACAGCAGTTGCAGAGGAAGAAGAGCCTCTAGGAGTAACGGAGACACGCCTTGTTGTTCCTAGAGGCTCATTTGCATATATTAAAACATCATTTTTCTCAGCAATGCAGGCACATAGACAATGCACCAGGGACAATGACCCTTCATGAGGATAAGCGATGGCAGTAGCCATGGCTTGTACCCATACAGCGACGGTGATTGCCGCATGTAAATGCAGCTCTTTCCTCTACTGCCCAGCAGGCAATTATTGGGAAGGAACAGTCCTTTCCCGATAATTGCCTTCTCTATTGACGCATGTAAATGTGCTTTTACTTTTTGTTCTTGCACTGTGGATATTTACTCAAAGTGCTCAATAAAAGATATGACCGTTGCAACTGTATGTGTGCTGTTAGATTGCTTTTGTCTCTAAATTTGACAATCAGATTATATTTTATTAGGAATCAATGGATAAATCCAGGTAGATTCCAAATGTTCCCTTAGGCTGGGTTCACATCTGCGCTGTGAACTCCGGCAGTCTGTTCCGGTGGAGGAACAGATCGCTGGAGGTCACCGTATCTGGCATAGCTGGATACTACCATGCACTGCCGGATCCCCTCTCACTGTAATAAGATCTGGTGGTAATCTGTCCGCTTTCCGGCATATATGCCGATTTTCAGCTGGACAAAAAATGTTGAGTGTTGAATTTTTTGTGTGGCTGAAAGCCGACATGTACACCGGATACAGTGACCGGATTACAGTGCAGGAGTTCACTATGCAGATGTGAACCTGGCCTTAATCTAGGGAATGCTTGCAATTTCCATATTAATTTTGTATCAGATATGGACTCTTAGTGGAAAATCACGGTGTCGTTTCCAGATGTCACATTTCTCAGATAGTAATTTTTGGAGGAGCTGTAGTTTGCACATGCATGTACAGAGAGAGAGAGAAATGACAATTAAAACATGGCTGGAGGGACTGGATGTAGAAACCGGAAATGAGAGCCATGTACCATCACCACCTAGAATCCATACATATGTCATGCAGGAGGAAGAGGAAAATTGTTTACTGGAAGAATATTCAAGACATATGCTCATATGAGCTAATGCTGACAGTACGTTCGGTGATTTAAGGCTGATGATGAGACCTGGTACTGGATGTAAACAGACTGGATATCACAGGCACACATGACGTTATGCATTATTTTTATGAAGACATGAAGTGTAGGAATTAAAGGCCAAAAAAGTTAAAACGGTTGGCCAGTTTATATTACTAGCTGCACATGTGCCGGTAACGGCATATGCATACAGCTAGTAATACGTATCAGCTGCCCCATTCATTTACATTGAGTACTGACCGGGAAACTAGCGCATGCGCAGTTCATCCCCAGTGTAAATGTGGGATCCTCCATCAGCAGCCATGTTCCCAGCGCAGCGCCGACATGCTGGTCAGAGGATCGGCATGTAAACATGAATTATTCATATAAAACTATCGGACATCAATGCTTATTACGAGCTGCATTCATGTGCTGTTACTAACACATGTGCAGCTAGTAATATAAACTGGCCAACCCCTTTAAATATAAACCACTTACAGATATTGTTTTAGGCCCTGGAGCCTGAGGAAGTAAAAAAGTCCATCTGCTCTATTTGAGGAGAGCATGTAAGAAGAAATTGTTGGGGAGGGCCTGTCATAGACATTGCCTTGGGGTTCAATACCTTCAAGTTAAAGGGGTTTTCCCATCTCAGCCAATATCTGGGACCCACACCTACAATGAGAATGGAGCCCTGAAAGTGGTAGGGGGAGCACTGCGCATGTGCAGCCACCCTCCATTTATTTCTATAGAGCGCTGGTCCGGCTATTTCCATCGGCCCCATAGAAATGAACAGGAGTTGTGGCCGCGCAAGCATGGTGTGCTCCCATTCACTACTACAGGGAGAGCGCTTGGTGGTGGCCGGACCACGGAAAACCCGGGGTTCTCCAGCCACCACCTTCCCTGCTCAGTTCTCGGTGTAGGTGCTGGGTCCCACAGGTGGGACCTGCACCTATCAGACAATGGGGGCATATCCTAGCAATAAGCCCCATTGTCTTAGATGGGAGTACCCCTTTAAGTATCTGTTTCGAACATTACTATGTGCACTGAGATGAATAGCTTTTTGATATGATGTAGATTTATGAATGAAAGACCAAAGATCTGACCCTGCATAATACATGGAAAAATATTTTAGTACTAAAGGAGGAAAATTGCCAAAAAAGCAAGACCTTCAAAATTCAAGTACTATCTTCATGCCTTGCAGGTTGGACTTGCGACTTAGGAGTTGTAAAATTCCTATTGTTAATTTTCCAAGTGTCAATTATATGGTTGTCCTGTAATCTCCTTCCAGACTCACCTGCACAATATTTTCTTGCTTCTTCTTTCTCTTGGACAGCGGCAGTGAGTCTGGAGAGAGGTTATTGGATTATCATCATTTGGACAACCACTAAAATCATTTTCAGAAGAAAGGTATTTATAAGCCAGTAAGGACACAATGGACAGAGTTGACGACAATTTCTTCTGACAGCCATTAAAGGTACTTACAGGAATCTCCCATTTTATTATTCTAATGAGTACAACAGCACCTACCATATCACCCCTGAATTACAGACTGGGGTGCTATCAGGGGGCATGCACTCTATGTAAACACACTGGTTGGCCGACAAAGATCACCGGACCACCAAAACCACATCTTGGGAAGCATTTGGTGAGCCAATCACATGATCCCTCATTGACAATCAGCCATACAAACACCCATTCAATGATTTCAGTGGGCGCTATTGCACAAAACAATGTTGCCCTATTAGGGTGTCATGTACTAATATGTGATCAAGAGTGCACCGCGCACGCACGGCATGTTCTCCATTCACTTCTAAGGGAGTTCCAAAATTAGCCAAACGAGCTCAGCTATTTTCGGAAGTCCCATAGAAATACGAAAAACTTGAATATCGTGCAAAGTTCATTTATTTCAGTAATACAACTTAAAAGATGAATCTAACATATGAGACTCATTACATGCAAAGCGAGATATTTCAAGCCTTTATTTGTTATAATTTGGATGATTATGGCTTACAGCTTATGAAACCCCAAAGTCACACTCTCAGGTCCCCTTTGCTCAGAGGGTATGGATTAATTAGCTGACTAGAGTGTGACACTTTGAGCCTAGAATATTGAACCTTTTTCACAAAATTCGAATTTTAAGCTACATTAATGCAATTCCTTTTAATTTGCATTACTGAAATAAATGGACTTTTGCACGATATTCTAATTTCTCGAGTTTCACCTATACATGAAGAGTGCACAGCGCATGTGCAGCCTGTTCTCAATTCACTTCTATGGGAGTTCCAAAAATAGTCGAAAGAGCTCAGCTATTTTTGGAAATCCCATAGAAATGAATGAAGGGGGCTCCGTTCTAGAGATAACTGTGCACCAATGTTTTAGGTAAGACAGCCCCTTAAACATGAAATGTCCGTTATACTGGGTTAGCGCACAGGCTTCCTCTTCTGGATTGCATCGGTTGTACAAATCTATCACTTTAAACACACGGTGGTAGCAATTTCTGGGGTGTGACCTTGCTTTCAAATTCACACTTAGATGACATTTCAGTGTGGCATAAAAGAAGCCTGGAATCATTACTTCATTAACACAGTGCAAAATGAATGGAAACAGCTAAAGTGACCCAAAGTGACACAGTCCAGACGTCAACACTTAACACCGCTAAACATTTCCTTTCCTGCCTATGTCATTCATGCCAGGCCTGCTTGAAATCACACTATACATATATTATCAGATTCACATAGGGAACGTTCAGTTCTACAGCACGCTGTGGCTAGAGACTATAGATGCCGTAAGGAGCTCAGCAGAAGAGGACTTTATTTCTACATGTCAGCTGCATCCTCTGAGGTCCACCCCATTTCCATGTATTGGGAGAGTGCATTTGTTTAATGGGGGATGGGAAGACAATCAGTTCCAGTAACGACGCTGATGCTTCTGTTACCTCATTGAAAGTGACAGAACGAGGACTGAAAAAACATCTGCACTGAATCGGAATGAAATGCAGAAACAATTTAAAGCACTCCCATTACCTCATATGACATCACCTATTTGTCGTACTCCTATTGCTTCACTTAGCTCCTCCTACTGGTCCAGACGATGTAACCCTAAGACCTTTTTTTTTATTCTTCCATCATCCTATGTAGTCATGTTAAACATCTCGTAATTCCTCGTAGTGCAAAGCGGGATCTCTAAATCATCGTCAGCTGAAACAATCCCCCTGTAATGCCGTATACTGTAACCATTATTATTACGCTACAGTATATGCCTACATTCTCAATCAATATAGGTAATTATACCTCCATGTACGTTCTGTTAAAATAAAAGAATACATCCCAATGTCATCCTAAAAAAAAATGCTCCCTGCTAAGCCTTACTGTGGTCATACTCATACAGAATCTCATTGCCGTAAGAACGAAAGGTCAGAATTCCTCCTGCCACCTGCGGGTCAACGTGAGAAATTCCAAAGAGTGCACACTCACCCTGTGTGTTATATCCGTGTTTCATAGGCTCTTGTATGATGACACTTTCATGTCTCGCAGCCATGATCAACTCCAAACAATATAAATTGTCCACGTCCTTGAAAACGGCATCGATTTTGGTAATGAACTGCTTGTAAAACTGTAATGTTGTGGCCTTGGAATGAGATGGACTATGGCATATCCCAGCGAAAGTTACTATGGAGTTTTTTTCCCCCGAATCTGATGCCTAGTACAGAAAGTAACAGGTATGTCTCAGCCTGGACTCTGTACTCTTCTGAGCATTACTGACCTGTTGTAAACCATCCGTCCCATTTGGAGATGGGATGTAATGAGTGAGATTATTGGACTCCATTGGCTGATTCAGGTCACATGCTCCTCTGCAATGTGATAAGAGAACTCAGGTTGTAAAGTGACAGGAGAGTAGATAAGAAGTTCTGGTAGATAGAGGCGAACAAATGATTAACTTCCCAGCAGAAAGGTAGAGTGGAGAGAGCTGAGGTATAAAGGTGCATAATATGTATGTCGGTCTACTCAACAGCCACCAAAGCTACGGAAAGGGTCGATTTTTGGAAGCACATTTCAGATCTAGCAAGTCTTTCAAACATATTATATGCAAATTTTGGGTAAAAGTGACGCTCCAACTAAGGCCAGGTTCACGTCTGCGCTGTGAACTCCTGCACTGTAATCCAGTCACTGTATCCGGTGTACATGCTGACTTTCAGCCGTGCAAAAAATGCTAGACGCAACATTTTTTTGTCAGGCCAAAAGTGGGCATATATGCCGGAAAGCAGCCGGATTACCGCCGGATCACATTACAGTGAATGAGGTTCAAATCCGGATACGGTGAAATCTGGCAGTCTGTTTGTCCGCCGGAACAGACTGCAGGAGTTCACACTGCAGATGTGAACCCTGCCTTATAGTGAATTCAAATACTGTATTAAGAATTCTCATTGACTATTAAATGCTGGTGTAAAGATGCTTCTGAATACCCGATGAACAAATCTGTGTGGGGATGATAGGCCGCTCTAGTGATTGCTTGTGCCCAGATAGAAGATGTGATCACTTCTGCTCACTATCAGGCAATTATCGGGAATCAGCGATTCCTTCCCAATAATTGCCTGCTCAATTGGCACCTGTAAATGTGCCATAAGGCTAATTTAACTTCTGCGGCTGTGCTCTCCGGCAGGCTGTTCTGGCATAGAATGCTGGGAATCGGCCCCCCCAAAAAAAAAAAAAATGTTGCATGCAGCAGTTTTTGTCTGGCCGATTCCTGGTATATTTTCCGGGTAGCATAGGGATACCTGCGCCCTGTGGGTGCAATGTCAGATCCGGAGATCTCCGGCAGGTGGTCCTCTGCCTGCTGGGGTGCTCTGCCACAGATGTCAAACTAGTCTAAGCATCACGGTCATCATCTGCTTTGAAGGGTTTTACAGCAACCCAAAGAAAGGCTTTCATAATTATAATATATTCTAACTCTCAACATCAAGTCTGTTTTCACTCTTTGTGGGCACACAGATTCTACAGAATATCCTATCACAACTTTAATATTGAGTGTCATGTTTCTGTGAATGTATCTATCCTGCATGTCACTGGCTGGTTTCTTGTTTTTTTCCCGTTACGTTCTTTCAGGCTTTTTCTAATAAACTGGGTCTTTTCATAAAATTTTAAAAATAAGACATTTTCATTCCAGTTATGCACGTGTCTCCACTCCTGATGTGAGCTCTACTAAATGATTGTATTCTACGTAAAATACCAATTCCGTGTTTCTCCCATAATTCGACGCTTCTCTGTAATTCCTCCTGGAAATGTATGAATAAATTTACAATTTTGTTATACCATTTCCCTTGCCAAACGGGTGTGTCCGTACACAGCCTGACACTTTCAGCACTGATTGAACAGTGTCAGGCCTAGTTCACACGAACGTTTTTTTTGCGGGTGTACGGGCCGTTTTTTTGTGGTCCGTATACGGAACCATTCATTTCAATGGTTCCGCAAAAAAAACGGAATGTGTTCCGTATGCATTCCGTTTCCGTATTTCCGTTTTTCCGTTCCGTTGAAAGATAGAGCTTGTCCTATATTTGGCCGTAAATCACGGGTCGTGGCTCCATTCAAGTCAATGGGTCCGCAAAAAAAAACGGAACACATACGGAAATGCATCCGTATGTCTTCCGTTTCCGTTCCGTTTTTTCAGAACCATCTATTGAAAATGTTATGGCCAGCCCAATTTTTTCTATGTAATTACTGTATACTGTACATGGCATACGGAAAAACGGAACGGAAAAACGGAAAGGAAACGGAAACACAACGGAACTCAAAAACGGAACAACGGATCCGTGAAAAACGGACCGCAAAAAACTATAAAAGCCATACGGTCGTGTGAACTAGGCCTCAGACTGTACAGGGATATACCCCCAACTGGCAACACCCAGTTATAAATGGATTCAGTGTATGGTCATAAGAAAAGATTCTCCAAAAGTCTTCTTTCAAGGAGAACAGAATTATTTACTAATGATGTACTATGTACTGCCCTATAGTGTCTCCATGAGGTCACTGCAAAGCTGCTCTCATTGAATTCAGTAGGAGCTGCAGGAACCGGCTCTGTCTACTACACCATGGACGGAGCCAGTGTCGGACTGGGGAACCTAGGGCCCACCAGTAAAATTTATTTTGGGGGTCCACCGTACGGATACATTCAAATATAATACATATTTTAACAAGTTTTTTTATCTGAACATAGGCTGGTTGAGGTGCTGTACATTGAATATATGTATGTAGTGCAGTAAGTCTACTGTATTATGTGCCACTTGTGCAGGGGGTGGGAGACTAGGGGCCCACCTTGCTCAGGGGCCCACCTTGCTCAGGGATCCCCCGGGGGATTCCCCTGTACCCCTGTGGGCCAGTCCGAGCCTGGACGGAGCTGTGTAGTTATGGTGCCTACAACAACTGGCAGGTGTCAGAACCCCGCTGTTCAGATATTGATGGCCTGTCTTGGAATACTCCTTTGAATTCTACTATTGAGTATAGTGTCATGTTATAAGATATGACAATAACAACATGCTTGGAAATCGATAATAAGACAGGTCCATCATTTCTTGTTGAAGTGTCCTCAAGATGTCATTCTAAGGAGTTTTTAGTTATAATGATTTTTAAGCAAGTGCCGCAGTCTGCCTGCTGAAACCTCCACCATGCAGCTCCAGCCCTCCACGCTGTCTCCATCTTCCGGTTCCTGTGCTGTTTACATCCGGCTGGCCATGGTCATGGTCACATGCACTGCCCCAGCTAATGACTGGCTTCAGCGGTGATGTGGCCTCAAGTAGTATGTCACCACTGAAGCCAGTCATTGGCTGGAGCGGTGCCTGTGACCGTGCACCACCAAATTTAAATAGTGTGGGGACGGTGCGCAGGATCAGAGCAGCATGGAGCAGGTTAGTATGAACCTTCTGTTCCAGCAGGCAGGCTGAGGGCAATTCCATAAAAATCATTATAACCAGAAGACCCCTTTAAGGGGGCATACACATGGCTGTACTATAGCTCAGTTTTCTGCACAGCTGTGGTAGGACTTCCATAAAGGTCTATGAGACCTCTCCATATGAATATGACAGAAAAATAAAATTGATTGCAGCACCAATGTACATATGGAGTCTGTCAGGGCCTGTAGGACAGTCCCCAGAGGCTTTATAGCTCTTTACTGCTTGTCAGGAGCCTGCAACTCAGTCTGCTGATATCTACGGCTGTATTCAGTCCATTGATGAAGAAGACTTGTTAACTCCACTATCAGCTAATTAGTGAATATGCTGTTATCTATTGTTTTGTAACACAGTGAAAACTGTTGAACAATTGAATCTCAAGGAGAGAAGTTCTGTGATTCCATTGATAGGGCTGACCTGATATCACACATGCAATGTATTTGGCTTGATATCACTGACTCTGTTGCTGGAAAATAACCCAATCGTCCAGCTGGTAAACTATGAGAAATGTCTGGATCGCTATCAGGCATGATTGTGAAGCTATCAATAGACACAGCCACTGTTACAGGCAGCATGTCTTTCTACCAGTAGTCTCTGTCACTAAAAGCAATGTTTTCTTTCATTCAGATTATTCTGTTCATTTATAAATATTATTCCCTACAGATGATTGATAGAATATAGGGGAGAGTTACTAAGAACGTTTCACCAAAAAAGCAGAGTATAAGGCCTCATGCACACGACCGTTGTTTGGGTCCGCATCCGAGCCGCCGTTTTGGCGGCTCGGATGCGGACCCATTCACTTCAATAGGGCTGCAAAAGATGCGGACAGCACTCCGTGTGCTGTCCGCATCCGTGGCTCCGTTCCGCGGCCCCGCTAAAAAAATATAACATGTCCTATTCTTGTCAGCGCTTTGCGGACAAGAGTAGGCATTTATTTTGCCGGCGCCCGTTCCGTTCCGCAAATTTCGGAAGGCAACACGGGCGGCTTCTGTTTTTTGCAGATCCGCGGTTTGCGGACCGCAAAAAACGGCACAGTCGTGTGCATGAGGCCTAATATGTATGCCAACTTTATTATATAGTTCTCTACACTTTTTGAATGTTTTTGCTTTGCAATTTTAAAAAGCATCTTGAAAAAGAGTCATTTGTCAAACTAAGGCTACTTTCACACTAGCGTTGTTTTCCGTCATAGGATCTCAATGCCGGAAAAATTAAGTTTCCATTTAGTCCTCATGCATTCTGAATGGAAAGAGATCTTAGTCAATGGTGACGGATCAATTTTTTTAGGAGTCTAAAAAAACAGATTTATCACCCATTGACTTTTAATGTATTTAGTGTATTTAGGATCCGTTTTGATTTCACACAACTGCATCCTAACGGAACAAATGCATCCTTAAGTGCAAAATCAAAACTGATCTCTTTAATTCCGGAATTGAGATCCTCTGCCAGATCTCAATGCTGGAATTAACAACGCAATTGTGAAAGTAGCCTAAGAATGGCGCACGACTATTATTTTCTTTTGCAAAACTGCAATGTAAAGTTTGCCAGCCATGAGGTGGATTATGAAAGAGAAAAGTATCTAATATGTCTAGCCAGTTTCTGGGCTAGCCTACCTTTTACACTGACGATGATCTGTCAGATGATCAGGGAAGAGCATTTGTATAAATGTCTGTTCCTGATAATCTGCCAGTGTAAAGGTAACGACAATCACCCAATGAACGAGCAAGCTGATGATCAGTCATGGGAACCAACTACTTCTTTTCCAATTATTTGAAAGATCAGTCCGTGTAAAGGACACAACTATACAACACTATTAAGAAATCTGCCCCATTGGTGGCAATGCATGGATATGCAGATAGTTTCCGTTTCTTGAAGGGGTTTTCTTGGACATAGATATTGATGCCCTATCCTTAGGGTTTAGGATAGCTGTTTCGGGCAGCCATTGTCACTGGAAACTACACAGTGGAATAAGCTGGAAGAAGAAGGCTCCATCCATTGAATAGTGGCTGTGCCAGGCAGAGGCGTAGCTATAGGAGAAGCAGAGGAAGTGGTCGCTTTGGGGCCCAAACTCAGAAGCGGCCCATAGGAGGATTTTATCATCAGGTCCTCCTCAACAATGACATCAAAACCGATGGAGCAGGCGCCGGGCTTAATCTAAGAGAATGATCTAGACTAGCCATAGGAGTTGGAGTTGCACAGGAGGAGAGGACTCCAGAAAAAGTTGCTGGGGGGGGGGGGGGGGGGGGGAATAAAAAAAATTGCTGTGGGGCCCAGTGATTTCTAGTTATACCACTGGTGTCAGGGTACAGCAGGTCAGCTCCATTCAAATGAAAGGGAGCTGAGCTGCAGTAGGCTGGTGCCAGAAACCACACAGTACATGGAGCCTTCCATTCCTGCCTGAAACAGCTGATCGGTGCGGGCACAGCGTGGCGTACCTCCTCCTGATCTGATAATCATGACCACTGCTGAGCATTGTCTCAACAAAAACCCATTTAAATGTGCTTGGATTAGTTCTTATCATTCATTGAAGATGTCTAAAGACTCCCTTATTGATTGCTGCAGACATTTTAACAATTATGAGTTTGACTCTCAATAGAATATGCACCATGGTACACCAGAGAAAATAAAGCTGCCCATACATGGTGCAATGTTTTCAACCAAAAATGTGGCCTACTGTGGCAAATGTCTGACAAATAAAATAACTCGTTGGAAAATGTGTTGCAAATTAATCAATAAATCTCTTCTGTTCCTTACAGTAAAGAGGAATATTTCTCGGGGACTTACTTTTCTGTGCTTCTTTTTCAGTAGGTTGTCAGCGCATCCATGCATTTCATGATGACTATTCATTTGAATGCTACATTTCGCTGGCAGTGACCAATAAAGGCTGAAGACTTCAATATCATTTCTACTTTCTCGGCATGAAATATTTCAGTGCTAAGATCAGCGCGTGTTCACATTGAGGGCATAGAAATCATAAACTGCGTCAGAATCTAGCGCTTTTTATTGATTAAAAAATCAAAAGCTCCTGAGATAAGAAATGTTTCGTTTATTTCCTTTTCTAATTGAAAATTGATTGAAATTGATACAATCTATGATGCCATCATCTATAAAACCTGTATTATAGAGATAGAATTATTCTTGCTGCATACAAATCCTCCTTATAAATTCCCTGTCAGGAGCTCCATAGACAAAATGCATGCCGCAGCTAATAGTCTGAACCTTCCCTGACAGCTCCGAGGCAACAGTAGGGAATTTTGACATTTCAACTCATCTTTACTATTGATGAGATTCTCTAATACCTAAACCAAATTTAAACTCAAAACCAGAAGTACGTTTGATATAAACTCGGGAAATTACAAGCTGCTTCTGACATATCTCATGCACATTAGTCATTTTGATGCTGAACCCACCTGTGACTATTACTTACATTTATATTTATTACCTTGCTTTTAGGTTTACTTTTTAATTTAGTACTTTGTATCTTTTTAACATATGACATTATTTCTGTGTCTCACCACAATTCCTTAGCCTACAATGCTTCCTGCTATTTTCCTTGGTGTTTTCACATCTGTTGATCTTCTACAGTCTGTTGTCAATATTTTCGTCCTCTTATTACATTTTAAACTTCCTAATTTTTCCAACATAAGCCCAATGTATGTTTGGCCCTGTCAGAGATGCCTTGGTCTATCCTTTTTCCTGTCTGTATATGAAGTTCCTTCAGGTCTTCATCTGAAATTGCTGCCTTGGAATCCTTTCTAGGAAACTAGCATAATATTGCTTAGCTCCCAGGAGTCAACGTTCACCAGACCACAACTAAAAGGCCCAGATCATTGGGGTCTTATATATAATGCATTGCATGCACCAATTTATTCTCCTCTTCTATTCTAAATCCTTTTCTTCTTTCCATCTTGGCAATGTGCACATTTACTTTGGCTCTATATACTTTCCCCTTTCACACCAGGCAAATGATTTCATAGACTTAAAATTACCAAGTAGTTGTAAACATACTTGATTCTGAGGTGGAAGAGAAATGAGAGGTGAGGGTGAGGAGGAGGGCGAGCCCCTCATGATATTGTCAGTCCCACATCTTGAACTTATTTCGCCTTACAAGTGGTGAGCTGTAGGAGTTGATATGAAGTGATGCAGAAGTGTGTTTTAGTAAGTGATAATGGGTGGTCCAAGACCTGAAGTTTTTAAGTTTGCTGATCCAAGTCTTTGAATTGGGTGTCAATCTATGTAAATCCCTTGTGTTCCAAAGAGACTGGAGGAAATATTGCACAGTGATGGGTTCTGCAACAACTTGAAATTGTATAGTCTGATAAACTGGCAGTGCAGATGATGTATTCACTTATGTAAGGCAATATATTCTATATTGTCAGATAAGGTTTTTAGCTGGCCAGAGATAAGATGACTTTTCTGCTCAGTCAAACTGGTAATAAGGTAGTTGAACAAGACAGGAGCTTCTGAGAACAGTTTCAAATTGCTCAAAAAAGGGTAGAACAAGCTCTCTAAGCTTTGTAATCCAAGACAGGGGTTTCACAGTGCACCCCATGACCCATGGTCCTTGAATGTCAGAACTAACATTCATTAACTTCCCCCTAAATTCATTCGTATTCATATTACAATGCATTCAGGAAGTCTTCAGACCTTTCTGTTTTTTCACATTTTGTAATGTTGCGGCCTTGTGCTAAAAGAAAAAAAAATCTATTTTTCCCCCATTATTCTGCATTCAGTACCCCATAATGAGAAAGTGAAAACAGAATGTCCAAAATCTTTGCTAATTTATTGAAAAGGAAAAACTAAAATCTTGCATTGACATTGGCAAGTATTCAGACCCTTTACTGAGGACTTAGTTAAAGCACCTTTGACAGCTATTACAGCCTCCTGTCCTCTTGGGTATGATGCCACAAGGTTTTTACACCTGAATTTGGGGATTTTCGGCCATTCGTCTCTGCTGATCCTCTCAAGCTCTGTCAGGTTACTTTATTCATTAAAAATGGCTGCTGTTCTTTCAAAATTCCTTCCCTAGTTGCTGCAGTCTTTTCTACAAGTCCCAGAATACTGCTTTCCTAAGGAGAAGAGTGTAAATGAGGGTGGGTGTTTCCTCAATAATGTTGTTTTCACCCACCGATCCTCCTCCTGGCAGTCTGTATTCTATGTCTTGACAGGACCTTATGATGTTGCTCAGTCATGTGACCCCTGTTTTCAGACTTCCAAACATCAAAACATTTTTTTAATTAAATTATTATATTTAAAGGGGTTCTCTGGGAATTAAGAAAATTAAAATGCTTAAATATTACTTTATTATAAATATATTTCCAAATACCTTTCATTAGTTATAATGGCTCATTCTGTCTACGGAGCAATCATCAGGGGAAATAAAATGTCTGCGTCTTATTAGTACATACAAAAACCTAATCACACAGCAGGACAAGTTACCTCAGAACACTGATAAGATCTTCAGCTGAATCTCTGTATGAATGGCGCCCATGAGGAGACATAAAGTACAGAGAGGAGGTGGGGATGTGGTAATGAGCAGTAGCACTTGTATGTACTCTACATTACCACAGCAACACATCACCACACTCTGTCCTGTCCATCCTCTTTGTATTTCATGTCTCCTTATGGACGCCATTCCCACAGAGATTCAGCTAAAGATCAGCTGTATTAAAGGTCATAATTCATGACAAGTAGGGGAGGAGGATGAGACAGCTCTTTAGCTCAGTCTTCTGAAGTAACTTGTCCTCCTGTGAGATTAGGACAGGCTTTGTGTCTAGTAAAAGGCCGGCAGCCATTTTATTTCTCCTAATAATCGCTCCCTAGACGAAGCGAGCCTTTATAACTAATGAAAGGTATTTGGGATTATATTTATAATAAAGTATTTTTTAAGCATTTTCATTTTCATAATTACTGGAGAACCCCTTTAATTTCCTAATATAAAGGGGCTTATATAATAGCTAACATAGATCTATGAATTTACTGGTTGTTAAATTTTTCTTCTAAGTGTAACCCATGTGGCTTGACAGTGATGTCAAAAGGTCCTTGAAGCATTCTATGCTTGTGTGGAGGAGGAGGTTGGGGCTGTAATGGGAGGAATGAAGAGCCGCTGAGGGGCAGAGATACAGCAAATGACAATATTTCTTCAGTCTCTGCTTGTAGTTTCCATTTGCACAGGAAGGGCAGAAGCTGGAGTCCTGGAGAAGACATAAGTATAAGGACAGAATGATTAGTCCTATCTAAGTTACATGATGCTGTAACTGAAAATGAAGATCTGAATTTCTGTATAAACTAAGCATCTAAAAATTAAATTTTATTAGTATAAGAGGTTTAATATCTATTTGAAATGAATGTCTGAAAAAACAACATGGCTGTGATTCTTTAAATTTCCTGCCTTGCCACCTTTACCCGGCCACCTTTCTGCCTATGCTTGTTCGAGCCCTCTTTGGCACCAAGGTTCCAAAGATCTATAGTCAGTGTTTTTGATCTCCCTATCTATGTCTGGAGATCTGTAAATTAACTGCACTCATTAAACTGCTAAACAGTTTCCCAACATCAATGCTGGAAACAAGGAATTGTTTGGTGGAATTTTTATTTTGTATCCTCTGCCGATTGGTGGCAACAGAAGAATCCAGCAGCTCCTTATCTACTGGAATAACATATGTATCCCATCAAGCAGAATATACATGCTAATTGGAAAGTTGAGGGTGATAGCTGTCAGTCGTCATCTATATAATGCCTATTGCAAGCATTAGACCTTGCTGCAGTGATGATTGCAATTCAATTCACCTATAATAAGGACAAAAAGACAAGATGACCAATACAGCAATATTCTTAAGTGCACAGTATAACGTACATTTTTATAATATGAAAATATTTTTAAAAAGCTGTATAAATGTTTCTTCAATCAAATGAGATAAAAATAAAAGTAAAAGTGAGAGAGTATTAAATAATCTGAGATTTTTTATGTTAAAAAATCCTGGGGTTTTCCCCACAAAAAAAAACAAAAAACATTTCAAAATGAGTCCAACTTGACGTTCCAAAACTACCGAAGGATTTCAACCAAAGAAATAAAGAAGGCAATTTCATATGTCAGTTTGAAAAAAATGCATTATTGTTTTTTAAGTGAGTCCAATAAAAATGTATCCCATGTAACTCACTTGTTAAAGTCTGACTTTTAACAGATATTTATGTTTTGCATTCCCTTGTCATCATCCTGAAAGAATATGAAAATGAGAGTTGCCAGACACAGTTTCATTAATTTATAACAGACGTTGCTCTGATTCAGAAACGTGCTGGATTAGAACCTCTGGGAATTCTCCTGCCCTCCTCCTAACACCTACGATTTGCCATTCACCAGTCAGACTTGCTTATTGACATTTTAAAGAAATATTATACTAACGAGTTGTACGGCTGCTTTGAAGGTTTATCTGGATGGCTAATTTTGTTTAGAGAGTTGAAACATGCTATTTTGCCGTGTGTGAAAAATCACAGTTTTTTTCCCCCCTAAGAGGTAAATGAGAAGACGAGGGGATATGACAAATAACAGGTGTTGTGATCAAGAGTTTGGGATCGTAATCTAGTTTTAAATGTGTAAGGGGCATTATATATTTTTTTTATTTCACCTCCCTCAAAAATATTGATCAGGATTTAGGATTTGCATGTTTCTTTGTAATGTCTTTAAGATAATAAAAATGTAAAATAAATGTTTTTAAGATGAATATAAATAAAATGCAATTTTGGGAATGTTACTATATTAAAAAAGTATGAAAGACTATATAGTGAGGACTAGTGATGTATATCTTCGTCTATCTATCCTAAACATTTAGGTAAATGAAGTATAGCACCAGATGTAATAAAAAATTGTCATTAGTCTGTGGTCACAGATTGTTTTTACGTTGAGGTTAGTTTGCCCTCTGAGTTTATTTCTTGCTAAGCTCAGGACTGGATGCAAAAAGACAAGAGATAAAGAAAGGGAAGTGCCCTGAGGGTATACTCATACATGTATGGAAGGGATTTTCAGTCACAGAAATTTCTGCAACAAATCTGTTATCTGTGTACACACATAACGTTATTTTTATGATCCAGCTGTGCCCTCAATTCACCAGGACAAAGTGACAGTTTGTAGACTAGATGGATCTCTCATTTTTATAGCACGTCTCACTTTACCATTCACTCATGTGGCAAGGGAAAGGAAAATGCCCATGGTGGCTGCCACTTTAATCCAGTTCGCTTAGGAAAAGGAGTGAGGGCCAGGAGTGATATATAATATGATTTCATCATTGAGTTTGTTGTTGAAAATGACTTTAGACTCCACCTCTTTTTTTGTAAAAGTATTGTCCAAGTTGCACAAACCCTTTATATTAAGGCCCTCATACACATTAGAACAAAGATGGTTAAAGGGAACCTGTCACCTCCAACAAACATCCCAAGCCGGCAGCAGTACCTCAGAGTAACCAGCAGCATGTTTGTAACGTTCCTTTTCTTCCTGCAGGCAGATGAAGCAAAGGCTGTAAAAACGATCTTTAATCCCCTGCCGGCGCGCTTCTATAGCCAGGCTTGACGTCACAGGGGCAGTGGCCTCCTTGCTTCAAGTTACGGTAACCGCGCCCCCTTCCCTGCCCCTTTGCTGTGACTGACAGCCGGCAGTTCGGCAAAGCCGAATCCACATCATTTGCAGCCCCATTGAAGTGAATGGGTCCGCATCCGAGCCGCCAAAACAGCGGCTCGGATGCGGACCCAAACAACGGCCGTGTGCATGAGGCCTTAGAATCAGGAGGCATCTATATTAGGCAGAGCAGACTGCCAGGAATGTTGGGGTCCATACATATATAGACTTCTACTGACTTCAATTGAAGTGAAAAGAAGTTGTCCAAAGTGAACATCTATTTCACTTTTATGAAGGCTTTTGGTCAGTTTTTTCCCATCAGTGATTGTGAGCCTAAACCAGGTGCGGGTAAAAAAAATATAGTACAGGAGGAAATCTTTCCTTATATCTGAGCAGGTTTCACTACTACTGGCCTTATGAAGGCAAACTGAACCTTTAAATGGTCAATCATGTGACCCGCAACTTTGTAGTAAAAGCTATGACTGTAAAATGTGTCTGTTTCGTACTATTCATAGGTTTTCTTGACAGCACTTAAGCATAAAACAATAGATTGGTATAAATGTACACAGAATAGAAGGAATACAATGGCACTTTAGGGTACTGGCTAGGCATGGAAGGGGTCTAGCATAAAATCCCATGGTAAGGTTAGTGAGACATCCAGCAGATAATGTTCCTTTCATTGCAGACTGTATTGTCAACTCTGTTCACAGTAGATGTGTCACATTGCTGAATTTATGTGTTCCGGAAAATGCTGTTTATAGATGTCACTTAGTAAGCCTAGTGCACTGCACATATCTTTACAGTCTTACTATTGTTCATTTGTTTGTCCATGTGTTTAAATGAAATATGCTCTTACAGTAAAGACCCCCTCCCCCCATGTCATTCAGCTGAGTAGTAGTAAAGTCCTTTAAAAAGCATTGACTAGTCAGACTTGATGCATTATCACTACTTATAGTTCACTGCAAAACCAAAGCAAATGAATAGTTTACCCACTGGACACTGTTTGCTCAGGAGAAAATTGGTAATCCTCAGTGCTATGTTTTACCTAGGATATGTTTCCAAGAAATGATGCAGGAAGCACTTATTATTATTATACTAATAAATAAAAGGTAAGCCATGTTGCAAGTCACTCACTGCTTCCCTAATTGGCTGCAGCAGTCACATTGTGTAACCAGTTCAGCCAATCAGCGGCAAGTTGAAGTAGACATATATAAGCTAACTACAAGTGCTGAGGCATGGCTTCTCAGCCTGCCTCTTACCACCCTGCATGGACCATTCTAATACATGTGTTGTTTTACATGTAAACTGTGGTTAGTGGAGCAGATTTATCAAAACTGTTTAACATAAAAAAAACTATTTGTTGCCCATAACAGCCAATCAGCACAGCTTTCATTTCACCAGAGCAGTTTAAGAAATGAAAACCGAACTCTGACTGATTGCTATGGCCAACAAACAGTTTATTTTATTTTATAGACAGGAGTCCATTGCTCAATACCTCTCTGTTGCCTCAATTCCTCCTCTACAGGAAACGGCATATTAAGTAGAAGACTCTACCAGTGTGGTTGTACAGCTGGGTGTGTTGCGTTCCTTTAAGAAGTGAGTTGTCAGTGGGAGGTGTCTAATCACTATCTGGAGGTCAGTGCAGGGGTGGACTGGCCATAGACCCTACAGGGAAATTTACCAGTTGGCCAATTGACAGGAGGGCCTCCTGAAGCCTCCTCACATCCACCAGCTGGGTACATAACAACCTGATGCTCCTAGGTTGACCATTAGATACATTAGATACTTCTAGGAAGGTATCATGTGGTGCACTGTGATATTTGGTTCTGCTGGGGTGGTATTTTGTGGTGCACTAATGTATTGCTGACTCCGCCTGCTTGAGTTGTCCCTGCCTACTTGTGTTGGCCTCACATCACAATAGATTTCTATATCCCATTGTATTTTTTTGCACAATGGGCATACAGGGGGCAGAGTGCTAACACACAGGGGACAGTGATGTTACACAGGGGAAAGTCATGGCATACAGGGGACAAAGTGGTGACACATAGAGGATAGTGGTGGTATACAGAAGACAGAGTGGTGACATACTCAGGCGACAATGGACAGAGGACAGAGTGGTTGCATCCAGGTGGCAGAATGATGGCATATTAGAGGGCAGAGTTTTCAAGAGTCTATTGTATTTTTTCATACTTACTTGTAATTGCACCAATACTTGCTCACAGTGTACCTATTACCTCAAAATGACCTTCTGAAAGTCATGAAGCTCGTCACTAAGTAGGACAGTAAGTTTGGATGGAAGGTGAATGATGATAGGTCATATAAGCCTCAGGTTTACCAATTTATGAAATACCAACAGTTTCTTGACTATATACAATTGAGCTGCAGTATCTAGACATGATGTCAGAGATTAGTATATATTTTATCAAGGGTAACAATGACTTGTTTCAGACAATAACTGTTTTCTCTTCCACTCTTTTACAGGAAAAAATCATTTGCTTTATACACAGTACAATGAAGGATGACAGATGTGACAGATATGGCCTGACCAGACACATTAAGATTCACCTTTTTGTCCTAAGCAAAATGTGGGTCTGAATTCCCATGAGGCCAAGTAACTGAGCACAGATGAACAATCTAAGCTGTTGCCAAATTATGTATACCTTTTGGCTGGTAATAGCACAAGGGGCCCCCTCTCTCACATCTGCCTTTTCTACAGTTTTTGACATTTTTCCTTAGTATTCAATTTAGAAATCCTGCAAAGACTATGCATGAGTCCTATTCAGTACCTGGAGCTTTTTTTTTGTAGCTGCTACCACTGTAATCATCAAATACTTTAATTATATAAAATTGTATAAACACTATATATATATATATATATATATATATACAGTACAGACCAAAAGTTTGGACACACCTTCTCATTCAAAGAGTTTTCTTTATTTTCATGACTATGAAGGCATCAAAACTATGAATTAACACATGTGGAATTATATACATAACAAACAAGTGTGAAACAACTGAAAATATGTCATATTCTAGGTTCTTCAAAGTAGCCACCTTTTGCTTTGATTACTGCTTTGCAGACTCTTGGCATTCTCTTAATGAGCTTCAAGAGGTAGTCCCCTGAAATGGTCTTCCAACAGTCTTGAAGGAGTTCCCAGAGATGCTTAGCACTTGTTGGCCCTTTTGCCTTCACTCTGCGGTCCAGCTCACCCCAAACCATCTCGATTGGGTTCAGGTCCGGTGACTGTGGAGGCCAGGTCATCTGGCGCAGCACCCCATCACTCTCCTTCACGGTCAAATAGCCCTTACTTTCAAAGTTTCCCCAATTTTACGGCTGACTGACTGACCTTCATTTCTTAAAGTAATGATGGCCACTCGTTTTTCTTTACTTAGAATTTGTATTATGGCAAGAAAAAAGCAGCTAACAGTCTATTCAGTAGGACTGTGTATCCACCGGACTTTTCCTCAACGCAACTGATGGTCCCAACCCCATTTATAAGGCAAGAAATCCCACTTATTAAACCTGACAGGGCACACCTGTGAAGTGAAAACCATTTCAGGGGACTACCTCTTGAAGCTCATCAAGAGAATGCCAAGAGTGTGCAAAGCAGTAATCAAAGCAAAAGGTGGCTACTTTGAAGAACCTAGAATATGACATATTTTCAGTTGTTTCACACTTGTTTGTTATGTATATAATTCCACATGTGTTAATTCATAGTTTTGATGCCTTCAGTGTGAATCTACAATTTTCAAGGTCATGAAAATAAAGAAAACTCTTTGAATGAGAAGGTGTGTCCAAACTTTTGGTCTGTACTGTATATATATATATAATTCATTTTTTTTAAAGAGAATTTTATAAGCAGAACTCCATTTTAGGAAATTCACAGTCAAAGCTCATTGGCAAAAGGTACTAGGACATGGGAAAACTTTCTGGAAAACTGAAAGGAGCGGAAGAATGGTAGTGTAGTTATTAAGCTGGAGTGTCTCTGAAGAAGTGGTGAGAGATTTTCTATTGAAATGTCTTCAGTCTCAATCAAGAGACACAGTATAAAAGAAAGATGATTGGTAACTTCATTCCTGGTAGGACCACACAGTGCACTGCAACCCGAGAGAGCCAAATGCACCCTGGAGACCTCTCCACTGTTCTGCATTTTGACTCTTTGAAGTAGAAGAGAGGAGCCAATAGTTAATGACTGAAATAAAAGATGTCTTATCTGTCCCTCTGTCCAAAAAAGGGTGAAATACTAAACCACTGGTTGCGCTTGTTTGCTATTCCCATATATAATTGGGTCAACAGTGGACATTTTTAAAACTGTTACTTTAAATTCATGGTTACAGACATCACTAATGAGTTTATACAATTGAGTTCAGACAATCTTTTTGATCACCATACATAGAGTTTCTTCCATTTGTAAACAAAAAAATATTTACTTGATATTTTAATTCCAATTAATTAATGTAAGGAATTAGATCAATCTCTTCTGTATTTTAATAGATCATTCTCAAATATTGGGCTGAAAAAATGTTCATTGACCATATTTTTATTTATTAAACACTTCAGATCACATCCAAAAATGTTATAATATAGCAGTACAAATAAATGAAAAATAACACAATACTATATATGCAGGACTAGAAATATAAGCACAAATTAATCCAGGATCTTAATATTGATGGCTTTGCCTCACAGTAGGCTATAAATATCAGATTTGTGGAGGTCAGACATGCTGCGTCCCTGACACTCAGTTGTTTCAGAGTAGCTCTGGTGCGGGAAGGCAGCGCTAGAACTACACAGCACGGTCCATTGCGCAGTGGACAGAGCTTGTAATTGCTGCACTGCTCCCATTCACTTCAATGAGAGCAGCACTGCAATTTCCAGCTCAGTACACTGCACAAAGGATGAAGCTATGCAGTGCTGGAGTTGACTTCCAGCGCTGAAGCTACTCTTAAAGGGGTTATCCAAGATATATTTATTGATGACCTATCCTCAGGATAGGTCATCAATATCAGATCGGCGGGGGTCCGACACCCGGCACCCCCGCCGATCAGCTGTTTGAAGAGAAGGCGCGCGCCGTGCCAGTGCTGCCTGCTCTTCACTGTTTACCTTCTAGCCGTTGCATCTGCAGCGGTGAGCAGGTGTAATTACACCCAAGCTGTCCCATTCATTTCAATGGTACGGATTGCTCCTATACAGACCAAGAAGTGGGGCCTATTATTAGTCTTAGTGGCCAGTGCGAAAACTGCAGGATTGTATTGCTTTTGTTTTAATATAGATATTTAAATGGAAATTTAAAATATAATTATATATCATTATAATGATATATTATTATAAGAATATGTTATTAAAAATTCTTTAAAAGCATCTTAGATAAAAACGTGATTTAAAAACAATAGGTCATTTTCTGATGACACATTCTCTTTAATAGATTAACGGGTAGAAGTATTGTTGAGATATTAGTTTGAAGGCATATTTTGGCAAGCAATAAACTGTCACATTTGTTGATAACCAGGAAAACACAATATATTATTTGATAAGTATCAGGATCCTAAGAATTGTTAACTGGTAAAAATATCTGTTCATCCCATTGTTATCCACATGTTCTAAAATTCAACTAATATCCAGAAATAATTGGTTGTGCAAATTTCTCGACCATTGAGACCTGTAAACTCAGAGCAGAAAGGTACACGTTCCCTATATATCTTTATAGTAAGGGGCATTATGCCTATAACATTTTGAGAAATGAAGGAACGCAGTGTCCAGTAGAAGAGAAGGCTATAGTTATATAATTGGCTTTTATACATCTTTTGAGCAATCTTTGAGTCTACTTTTTTTTTTTTATAGATATGCTGTTGTCTTTCATTGCTACCCACGTATTGATAAAGCCTAATTTTCTTAGTACTTTTTTATTTACCACTTTTAAAAAGAATTTCCATGACTTATGAGTCTTAAGTTCATTTTTCTGCTTTTTTTGGGCTTTAGATGTATTTTTTAGTTATGAAAATAGCTTTTTAGTACCGTATCCTGGAACAGAATTCTGAACCTGAGATCACAGTAGTAATACGAAGTGTAATAATATTTATATTTATTCATTTTATATTTGTTAATATTGATGGAAGATAAAGCAATGGCTTACAAACAGTAACAAAAGTAACAAACATGATCATTACAGTTTTTAGTCTGAAAGGGCTAATTCAGGTTATCACTTCATTATCTCTAGTGTTGAATTTAAACACAATTCAGCAAGAAATCAACAACTAGAAGATCTGAACAACTGACAGATAGGTCACCGTTCTGTTTAATTATTAGTGGCATAAAGACAAAGTTATATTTACTTCATTCTAATAGAGATTTGTCCGACATTATCTTGTATACCAGATGTAACATTCCCACAGAGAAATGGTGGAAAATTGTACTGGACATGCAAAAAATAGTCCAGGTAATCTATGAAAAAGATCCTCTCACAGATCCTAGAGGGGCTGTCCCTTTTTTTAATTAAAGGCAGGGAGGTTATAATATTAAAAAATGCATATATATACCACTGAGACCAGTGATTGGTCATGTGCAGCATATTGGATGTCATTGCTGCAGCCAAAAACATGATGCAAAGGCTGCAGCGGCGGAGGGGTTGGAGTGGTATTACTAGAATGGAGGGGGTCAAAACACTGAGTATTACTTTTTATGCTGAACTTACAAATATGTGAATGTACCCTCCCCCCCCACTGATTCCAGATTTCACTGCTCTTTGCCAACATCCAATTCATAAGGAAAACACTGACAAAAATACAGTATTTCTGATTCAACATAAATCCAGTCTCAGACGACTGATTTCCAGGATAAAATGTAGAAATTGTGATGATGATCATTAGTGTCGAGTGAATTGAAATTCAGTCCAAATTTCTGGGAAAATTCGATCCACTGCGTAGGCAAATTTCCTCGTGCTTCGTGGTAACAAATGAATTTTCCCTGAATGGCGGTAAAAGACTACTTTACCTCATACATTACGGTCTTGATTGAAGATGTTGCACAAAGTCCCGTTCACAGTGCTGTATGATGTCATCACGGGATGCGGAAGATTTTGTGCTAAATCTCCAATCAAGATGGCGGCCCTTCGCAAGCAAATGGATGAGGAAAGTATGATTTCATTTTACATTTTTTTATTTTTACACTGTGTTATTACTGTCAGATGCCGCGATCAGCTATGAACGTGGCATCTGAGGGGTACAATGTTGGGGAGTGGCGCAATGGCTGCTCCCTGTCATTGCACTCACTACTTACAAAGAAATGCGATTTGTAACGAAGTAATTCGTCACAAAGCAAATTTTTTGGAAGTAGCCGAATCAAATTTTTTAATACTTTGCTTGTCTCTAATGATCATCATTCATTGAACCCCGATGAAGGAAGGGATTATCAACAAAAGATTCAGTTTAACAAATAGTTGCGTCTCTAAAATGCTAAATCTCTATTAATTTTTTTTATTTTTCAGCAACATTTTGCACATGTAGTTAGGTTCTTCTGCCTCCATGTTCTCCTAGTTTATGGGGATAGTTCATTACTGAAATTGTACAGGGAGTGCAGAATTATTAGTCAAGTTGTATTTTTGAGGATTAATTTTATTATTGAACAACAACCATGTTCTCAATGAACCCAAAAAACTCATTAATATCAAAGCTGAATATTTTTGGAAGTAGTTTTTAGTTTGTTTTTAGTTTTAGCTATTTTAGGGGGATATCTGTGTGTGCAGGTGACTATTACTGTGCATAATTATTAGGCAACTTAACAAAAAACAAATATATACCCATTTCAATTATTTATTTTTACCAGTGAAACCAATATAACATCTCAACATTCACAAATATACATTTCTGACATTCAAAAACAAAACAAAAACAAATCAGTGACCAATATAGCCACCTTTCTTTGCAAGGACACTCAAAAGCCTGCCATCCATGGATTCTGTTAGTGTTTTGATCTGTTCACCATCAACATTGCGTGCAGCAGCAACCACAGCCTCCCAGACACTGTTCAGAGAGGTGTACTGTTTTCCCTCCTTGTAAATCTGACATTTGATGATGGACCACAGGTTCTCAATGGGGTTCAGATCAGGTGAACAAGGAGACCATGTCATTAGATTTTCTTCTTTTATACCCTTTCTTGCCAGCCACGCTGTGGAGTACTTGGACGCGTGTGATGGAGCATTGTCCTGCATGAAAATCATGTTTTTCTTGAAGGATGCAGACTTCTTCCTGTACCACTGCTTGAAGAAGGTGTCTTCCAGAAACTGGCAGTAGGACTGGGAGTTGAGCTTGACTCCATCCTCAACCCGAAAAGGTCCCACAAGCTCATCTTTGATGATACCAGCCCAAACCAGTACTCCACCTCCACCTTGCTGGCGTCTGAGTCGGACTGGGGCTCTCTGCCCTTTACCAATCCAGCCACGGGCCCATCCATCTGGCCCATCAAGACTCACTCTCATTTCATCAGTCCATAAAACCTTAGAAAAATCAGTCTTGAGATATTTCTTGGCCCAGTCTTGACGTTTCAGCTTGTGTGTCTTGTTCAGTGGTGGTCGTCTTTCAGCCTTTCTTACCTTGGCCATGTCTCTGAGTATTGCACACCTTGTGCTTTTGGGCACTCCAGTGATGTTGCAGCTCTGAAATATGGCCAAACTGGTGGCAAGTGGCATCTTGGCAGCTGCACGCTTGACTTTTCTCAGTTCATGGGCAGTTATTTTGCGCCTTGGTTTTTCCACACGCTTCTTGCGACCCTGTTGACTATTTTGAATGAAACGCTTGATTGTTCGATGATCACGCTTCAGAAGCTTTGCAATTTTAAGAGTGCTGCATCCCTCTGCAAGATATCTCACTATTTTTGACTTTTCTGAGCCTGTCAAGTCCTTCTTTTGACCCATTTTGCCAAAGGAAAGGAAGTTGCCTAATAATTATGCACACCTGATATAGGGTGTTGATGTCATCAGACCACACCCCTTCTCATTACAGAGATGCACATCACCTAATATGCTTAATTGGTAGTAGGCTTTCGAGCCTATACAGCTTGGAGTAAGACAACATGCATAAAGAGGATGATGTGGTCAAAATACTCATTTGCCTAATAATTCTGTACAGGGTGTATTTGCAGCTTTTTATAAACACATCTCATATATAAGGTATATTCCCCGCTTTATACTTTTGTTCATAACCTCATTGTCAGCTATGTATTGCCAAAGTTTCAGAATGTAAAAAACACAGCTGGAGCAATAATGTGTTGACCAATGTGAAGAAATCCATTCTCTGCAGCTGCGAAACTTGCACTATTTCAAATGGAAAAGCTAGTTTGTACTGATAACATCAGAAATGTGCCAGGTGTTCGTATGAAAAGACCAGAAACTACAGCAGGAGGAAGTGGTAAAACACAGTCAGCGGAGAAGATCACACCATATATTACTCTGACAGTTCACTGTATTGCTTATGTGTATTTACTACAGTATTATAGACTATGGGGCATATTTATTAAGACTGGCGTTTTAGACGCCGGGCTTAATAAAGCCCTAAGCTGGCGATGGATCTGCTGAAGTTATAAAAAGGCCCAGGCCTCTCTATAACTTTGGCGCATGCAGCGCCAGTTCTAAATGTAAGACAGCTTCCATGCTGTCTTACATTTAGACAATTTTCTACGCTTAAAACAGGCCTACCGGCCCATCCCCTTCCCCGACCACACCACTTCCACAATTTTAGACCTAGCATGTGATGGCAAAGTCGCAGATACCGGGGCAACAGTTAGTTGCGTATTTCAGTGTAGTAAATAACTCCTTATGAGTGTCGCAAACTTCCATTATATAGAACTGCTACATAACTAAATCTCATGTTCTCAGCCATAGATAGAGGAATATATATGTATGCATGTGGAAATGTGGTCCTGAACATATTTAAGAATGATTGCCAATGACGTACAGACACCCCAAAACTAGATCCCTGAGCTACGGTTGAATTCAGGAGGGGATCTATAGCCGTCAGTCAGGTGTTTAAGTACCCAATGCTTCTAGCATTAATTAATGTTGAGAACATCAGATTGTTATGCTTAAAGGGAACCTGTCATGTAGATATTTGATTATAATCTAACTAATTATATACAATCATTAACTACTAAAAAGTACCTTAGATGTATTCACTTACTGGTGTGACAGATGGTTATCTCATAATATACACACAAAGATGCCACATGCCGCATGCTAATGAGCTGATTTGAGTCCACCGTGATGTCATTGAGTCCAGCGTATATTTAATTCAGAGCTATAGCCACTCCCCTGCCCACCTGCTGCTGATTCATATGGAAACAAACTGTCATTCAGCAGCAGGTGGGCGGGTAGAGTCAGGAGCTCATGAATATTCATGACTCATCATTATGAGCTGGAGCTTTTCAATACAAGATGTTAGCAGATTGACTGGGTCAATTAAAGAAAGTGACCCAGCATTGTGCTAAGAGAATCAGTCACTTATTTATGTTGCCCTTAGTTAGGACACCATAAAACTGGTGACAGGTTACCTTTAAGCTAGCAGCCATGAGGAAGGCTTTCACCGGAAAGTTTCCCTGTAGGGTCTATGGCCAGTCCACCCCTGTTGACAACTATTTACAAATATATCATATATAATTATGACAGTATACTTTACTTTTGATGAGTATTTGAATGGTGACCACAGCTGTATGGCATACATATTAGGACATCCTCAGACATCATTGATGTCTGACCCCTGACGGCTGAGAGCTGACACCTGACCCCTGATGGAGTTTGGGCTGAGGGCTGATGGAGGAGTTATTTTTTGACTGAAGTCTGAGGGACGAGGGAGTTTTGAGATAGGGGGAGGGATTTTTGGCTGACGTCTGAGGTAGGAGGGAGTTTGGGCTGACAGAGGAGGGAGTTTGGTCTGAGGGAGGAGGATGTCCTAATATGTATGCCGTACAAAGGATTGGAGGTTTCCAGTTTGCCATATAGCAATTGCTACTAGACTATTGATATAGCCAAATCCTGGAAATCATCAAAGATTCCAGAGATAACTGAAGTAATTTCTACAGTATCAAGCAATTATATCTCAGAACATGCGTTTGCTTGGCAGATTGGAAAAGGCCATAAATGCATGAGGGGTTGGCACTGTTGGCTATCCCATTTCCCTAGGAAAACTTAGGAACACATTCTACACCTTCATCTGAACTTATTTAATTTAGTTGAGACAATTATTCTCTTTGTTGACGAAAACAACATTACTTGAATCAATTTGTGTCATACTGTGTTTTTTTTCAATTTATTTAATGTTCTTCGTTAGTATTTTCTTTATTCATTATACTGTAACCTGAAAATATTCAACATTTTCGCTACATCTAACTGTTGCATTTATGTATCACCAATACTTTGATGCAATTTAAAAACCTTGTAATCTTTTTTATTGCTTTATGCATAAATTTGATTCAATGCTATATATGTAAAATATTCAAAAAATCCTAATAAAAATCATTTTTGAAAGAAAAACGTTTCCTTACTGATAACACAACCTTCTGCATCTGTTAGAAAAGAATCCGGTTGTATTATCTTTTACAGAGCCAAAATGGATCCGTCATGAACTTCATTGAAAGTCAGAGGGGGACGGATCCATTTTCTATTTTGTCAGATAGTGTCAGAGTTAAACGTCCCCAGTGACTTGCATTGTGGGTCATTACGGATCCGTCTTTCTCCGCATCCCATGACGGAAAAAAAAACGCAGCTTGCTGCAATTTGTTCTCCAGTATGGGAAAGCAACCAAATGGAACGGATTGCATTTTGGAGCACTCCGTTCTGTTCAGTTACGTTTTGTCCTCCTTGACAATGAATGGGGACAAAATAAAAGCATTTTTTTCCCGGTATTGAGACCCTATGACTGGTCTTAAAGAGGACCTTTCACCGATCCTGACATTGTGAGCTGTGAGCTCTGCGCTGCGATTGGCTCTGCGCTGCGATTGGCCAGTGCTACAGCCTAGGAGAAGGAGACGCCCAGCAGAACAAGGGCAGACTCCGCCTACTATAACCAAGTCCCCGAACATACCGGAGGACATAACGGGAGAACGGAGCGGCACCCAGGGAAAATAGTAAGTGCAGTGAGATCCCTGGGCGCCGCTGTATATGTCATGATACTTAGTTCACAATGTCAGGATTGGTGAAAGGTCCTCTTTAATACCAGAAAATAGAAACGCTAGTGTGTAAATAGCCTAAGGCTAGTTTCACACTAGTGCTAGGGATCTGGCAGGTTGTTCTGGCATTCTGGCATTGCCAGAAGCTTGAAAGTTTCCATCCTGCCCCAGCGTTTTCCTCCGGACGATTCTTGCCATATTTGCTGGGTTACAGCTGGATCTTCATCGGTCCCCATTATAGTCAATAGGGCTAGACAGGGACATTTGAGCTTCTGGTAGTGTCGGAATGCAGAGAGATCTGGCAGGCTGTATTATGTCGGTGCAGCCTGCACGATACCTAGCGCTAGTGTGAAACTAGCCTAAGGACAATATCTGCAAAAGGCCTCTTGCACATGACCGTGGTTTGGCTCTGCGGAGCCATTCACTTCAATGGGGCCGCAAAAGTTGCGGACAGCACTCCGTGTGCTGTCCGCATCCGTTGCTCCGTTCAGTGGCCCCGAAAAAATTATAGATCATGTCCTATTCTTGTACGTTTTGCGGACAAGAATAGGCATTTCTATAATGAGCCGTCTGTTCTGTTCCGCAAATTGCAGAAGGCACACGAGCGGCACGTTCGTGTGCAAGTGGCCTAAGATATATGCATATGTTCTCCCTGTGTTTGTGTGGGTGCCTTCTGGGTACTGTTGTTTTCTTCCACCCATGAAAACATACTGATAAGTTCCTATGGAATTTAGATTGTGAGCCGCAATGAGGCAGGGGCTAAAGGCCCCTTTACACTACAATTGAGCAGAGAAGGAAGCGTTCCTTCCCAACAATTGCCTGCTCGTCAGTGAAGAAGACTGCAGCATTTACATGCAGTGATCTCCTCCACAGTATGGGGAGGAGCGATCACTAATACTATCACTCATCTCCATACAGAATCATTGTTTGCCGGCAACAGAGTGCTGTTTACATCAGCGGTGCACAACCTTCAGCCCGGCTGCCACATGCGGCCCTTGATACCATTCTGTGTGGCCCCCAACCATCTGGTAACAGACATGTATGTCTATGTCTTGTGGCTAATCACATATATTTTTCATGTATTCTCCTATTAGATAGGAGTATTAGAAATGTAACTAGACATTTATAGTATATACTGTATGTACAATATGTACATAAATTACAGTATTTCAGTTGTTAATACCCTTTTGAATGTTATTTTCGGCCCTTGTCGTTGGTTCAGTCTGACAATGTGGCCCCCAAGCAGAAAATGTTGGTCACCCCTGGTTTAGATAGTATGATCTGCTGCTGGCCAACAATGATTTAGGTGTCTGCATGAACGATCCTATTACCCAATGAAGGATGATTTCACTCATTCATTGGGTAATCGGTAGCACCTTTACACCGGGAGATTATCGCTAATGAGGGCTTGTACGAACGTTCGTAAGCGATAATCTGCTGAGCATTTGGGCAGTGCAAAAGGGCCTTAACTGCTGATCATTTCTGTGCCATTGAATATGCTGACAAAATATATGGTAAATAAAATAATACCTAAAGCTGTAAAATATTGAGTGGTTTCATATATGCCAGTTTTGGGAAAAACTCCACTGCAGTGTTTTGAGGCAAAGCCAGAAGTGAATGTAGTAGGAGTACTTTCTTCCCATTCCTTTTAGGCCTTATGCACATGGCCGGATGTGTTTTGCTGTCTGCAAACCATGGATTGGCAAAGCACAGATACTTGCTGTGTTCATGCCGCCATTTGTTTTATCACTTCAGTGCAAAGCTGTTGTGTGGTTTTGCTAGAATTGTGGTGCAACTTGTGCCAAAAAACTTGTGAACCACATTTACTAACCATTTTAGACAAAGAGGCATGGCTTAGTGGAAAGAGTCGTGGCATCACAATAAATGGGTGTGGCTTAAATTTGTCAGCATCGGCCAAAGGAAAAAAAGGCCAAATATTTAGCACATTTTTTAAAATAAAGTCAACACTGTAAAGTGTCTAGTGTAATGTATTATAAGGTTAATATTTGAAGTCACTTTGAAGTATGTTTTTAAAAGACTTTTTTTTGCCAAAAATGTTTCAAATTTGATTGTTCAGCCTAAAGTCTATTGTAACTCTGCCTAGAAAACATCAGCCCCTTAGTAAATACAAAATGGTGGGTATGGTGAAAACTGCAAAAAATTCTCAAACACTTAATACATTTGTTGCAAATCCTTCTCCACCAATAAAACAGCTAAAACACTCCAATTTTCAGGTGCAAAGTCTTTCATACATTACCCCTAAGTTTACATTGTGAACTAGACACTATTAGTACATCTTCTGAATGCATTTTAATGATAAATGTGCAAATATAGGGGATATTGGGTTCAAGCAAATATCTGTTTTTATTGCTGCTAAGGCTAGTTTCACACTAGCGTTGGCAGAAAAACAGCCTGCCAGAGTTCTTTGTATCCGGCATAGCTGGAAAGGGCCGGGATCATTGCCAAGCCTCATTGACTATAATGGGATCCTGCAGGGATCCGGCATATTTCTGGAATGAGTGCTGGGATTTGAACAGAGAAGATCCCAAAACAAGGTCTCATTATAGTCAATAGGCTCCATCAGGGAAATGCAGGCTTTACTGGCTACAATAAAATCCAATAGACTGTTCCTCTGATCAGTCAATCAATCAATAAATCTTTGCATACCACCTAAACCAGGGATTTTATCTCAAGACACGGAGGCTCCTATTGCTTAACCCTTTCTTTACTGAACCACACAGCAGCAAAGAAAAACAATAACATAACCACCCATGGGTGTATAACCCCTCCCCTTAGTCCCAGTATAAAAGGGAACTCCTCTCAAGCCATCTTCCTCTTTCTTTGCTGCTGCCACCCAGTTAAGTATTCCACTGACCTGTTCTGCAGGTTGTTGGTGGTTTTTTATTCTAGATTTTTTTTCCCCTCTCTTTGGTTTCTATACCAGCTACTTCCTTATTTGTGGTGTTTATGCGGTTGGATCTCCTCTATGGGAGATTTTTTCATATGTGTATATTGCCAAACATTTTCTCCTAGGTCCTGTTGTGCCCTGTGATCTGGGGGGGCTCTCTGTCGGTCGTACATCCGGCCGACTGCTTCTGCCGGTCGGTTACTCGCCCTTACCTCTTTTAGTCTTCTGTGTGTCCCCATTGGCGCCATTAGGAGTGACTAACCCCTGTGGTTGCTCTTCTCCTTCATTCGTTCAGTCGCGCCCGAGATCTTGCAAATTTTTGCGGAATCTCGGGCGCCATCTTGCTTTTGCTGCGCTTTACACCATCGGCGTCCGAAGTCTCGCGGGATTTCGGACGCCATCTTCTACATTGCCGCTCCGCTGTCTGAATTCGGGCGGGCGGCCTCTCCACTGCACGCATCCTTCCGCAGATCCTCTGTTCAAGTGGGGTGACTAACCCTGCTTCTGGGATTGGGAGGTCTGTTATTTTAGTGCTAGTGTCCACATATTAGGCTTGTCTGCCCCATATCATGTCCTCTCATAGGACTCCTATACTGGCTCATGGTAGCCCCAATCAGGAGGACAACCCTCCTCCTCCATCTAGGCAAGGGGTTATGCAGGCATCAGGGGGGATATTACCTGTGCCCTCTGAGGCGCAGGCACTGGCCCTTCAACAATCAATATCAAATGCCATTATGACGGCCATGGGTTCCATGTCCTCTGTGTTAACTCACTCCATTTCCCAGGTTCTGATTGCCAACCCATCATCTAGTCTGGCCCCTGGCCCATCTCCGTTACCAGCCCCGACAGCCTCCAGAAATGATGATAATGATGGCCAAGTACCATCCCATGACGGCGCGCTGAGGTCGCGCAAACGAGCCTGTCCGCGCCAGGTAGAACGAGCACGGCATTGGAAGTTGGCCCTGTCTCAACCCGATTCTGACTCCGTTAGAGAGTCTGAGGAGGAGGCTTGTATGGAATCTCCACGCGATTCCGAGGAAGAGGGCATGTACACGTCACCTACTCAAGGTGCATCAGTGTCATTCGCGCCTGGCTCTCTACGGCCTTCAACGGGCGAGTCGGCAATGACATCTGGTCCACCCGTTCCCCTTACGGACCCTACGGGCGACCCGTTATTTGACCCGGACTCCCTCCGCCACCCTAGGTCCGCAGAATGGCTCCTGGCTCCTCATGTGTCAAGCTATTTGGAGACCATGGTCCGTAGACCCCTTAGTAAGGAGGCACGGAATAAGCTCCGGGCCGAATGGCCGCGTCCGGCTATCCCAAACAAGGTGTGTGAAACACCGGTTGTGGACCCTAAAATGGTCCGGTTTCTGTCTAAATCAGGGTTTAGTCCCCGGAGAGGCTTAGATTCGGCCCTACGAGCTTGCCAGGACAAGCTGCTAGACATCCTGGGACCCCTAACAAAATATTTGATATGGCAGAATCTGCCAAAGCAGAGGGACAGCAAGTCGACCCGGAGGAGCTCCGTGGTTGGGTCCAAAGAGCCATTAGCATGGCAGGAAATGCAAATACGTCTCTGGCTATCGAGCGACGCAAGGCCATTTTGATGAAAATTGAGCCTAAGCTAACCAATATGGCCCTAACAGAGTCAGGGAAGGAGGCTCAGGGTTTTCTCTTTGGAGACCCGTTTATTAAGGAGCTCGGAAAGTTCGTAGGAACCTTCACCGCCCTGGATAAGGCGCAGACCTCCATGCGTAGGGTCTTCAGCGGTAGGGTTTCCTCCAGGGCCGGCAGTGCAAGGGGCCGTCTGTCCGGCCGCTCCTCTTTACAGACCCGAGGTTCGGGTTGAGGCTCCTTCCCATCCTACCGATCTTCTGGTCAAGACCCAAGACATCAGCCATCCTTTTTCCCATCACGTAGCGCTTCAGGACGAGGGAGATCATATAGAGGAAATCTCTATAGCGCTTCAGGGTGATCAGCAATATCTTTATATCTTTCTGAAAGGGGGTCAACATCGCCCCATCATCAACCTCAAGGCTCTGAATGCCTTCGTCAGGTATTGATATTTCAAAATGGAGGGCATCCACCTTCTAAGGGACATGCTTCTTCCAGGCGATTGGATGGCGAAACTGGACCTCAGGGATGCGTACTTGATGGTCCCGGTCACACCCTTCTCCAGGCATCTGCTCCGGTTTCGCTGGCAAGGGACCATTTGGTGTTTCACGTGCCTTCCTTTTGGCCTCTCGTCCGCCCCCTGGTGTTTCACTAAACTCATGCGTCCTGTTCTGGCATGGCTCCGCAGTCGAGGGGTGAGACTTATAATTTACCTGGACGACATTCTGATTATGGCCAGGGATCGTGCTATCCTCCAAACCCATCTCCAGATGTCGATGCACCTCATCTCCGCCTTGGGATTTATAATCAACCGCAAGAAGTCCTGTCTTACTCCGTTCCAAACCATGGAGTTTCTCGGTTTCATGGTGGACTTTGTTTCTTTGACACTCAGCCTCCCATCAGCGAAGGTCCGGACGATTCGCAAGGAGTTACGCCGCACCCTGACTTTATCGCTGATCTCCCTCCAGCATCTGGCCCGGTTGATAGGTCTCCTATCGTCTTCTATCCAAGCTATCTTCCCGGCATCTCTGCATTATCGAGCTCTCCAACGACTCAAGATCGCCCACCTGCAGGCGGGGGCTTCGTATGCGGATCTGATCTCCTTGGATTCAGAAACGCGGGACGAGTTGGAATGGTGGATTGGCAACCTTTCCGCATGGAACGGCAGAGCAATCTTCGGCCCGCAACCGGATATAATAGTGGAATCGGATGCCAGTCTCCACGGCTGGGGAGCCCACTGTGAGGGAGTATCCACCACAGGCCCATGGTCAGCGATAGAGTCCCGTCTACACATCAACGCTCTGGAACTCCTGGCAGGTTCTTTTGCGATTCGCAGCTTCACCAGTGGGAGGGCCAGGTCATGTATCCGTCTCCGGATGGACAACGTTTCCGCGGTTCGCTATATCAACTCCATGGGGGGTACCCGCTCCACCATGTTGACACACTTGGCGAAGGACTTCTGGGACTATTGCCTGATCAACAACATCTCGGTAGTGGTGGAATATCTTCCCGGTCTACACAACACGTTGGCCGATTGGAACTCTCGTTACATTACAGATGCCAGCGACTGGAGGTTAGATGTGGAGGTGTTCTCCGCCATAGCGTCGCGTTGGGGTCCGTTCTCTATTGACCTCTTTGCGTCTCACTGGAACGCCCAACTTCCCAGATATTTCAGTTGGAGGCGTTTCTTCAACAATGGACAGAAGATTTGCTCTATGCCTTCCCGCCGTTTTCCCTTATCCCGCGGGTCCTAGCCAATGTGCGTCGCCAAACATCAGAGCTTGATCTAATCCTACCTTTTTGGGGGACCCAATCTTGGTACCCGCAGCTGTTGGAGCTTCTGGTGGACGATCCCCTATTGCTTCCCATTCGGTCGACTCTGTTGCTGGGTCCAATGAATCAGCTGCATCCTTTGCTTCTGGAGGGCTCCTTGCGTCTGCGGGCCTGCAGAGTATCGGGGTGTCCCGGCAAACCCCGGGAATTTCGGAGACAGCTAGATTCCTGTTGGAAAATGCGTGGGCCTCTGGGACCAAAAGTGCCTATCGGGCAGGTTGGCAGTCTTGGGCTAGTTGGTGCGGCCTTCGTAACCTGGATCCCACTGCTGTAGCTGTGAATCATAATATCCAATTCCTCACCTCTCTCTACGAGGAGGGCAAGGCTTATCGCACTATTAATGTGTTTAGGTCAGCTATTTCTTCCGGCCATAGAGGGTTTGAGGGTTGTCCTGCAGGGAGCCACCCTCTGGTATGTCGTTTACTTAAAGGTTCCCGCCTCACTCGGCCCCCTAGACCTCGCTTTACTAGTTCTTGGGACTTCTCCACGGTTTTGGCATTCCTTTCGGCTTGGCCGGCTAATGAGGTTTTGTCACTTCGCCAATTGTCAGCCAAGTTGGTCACTCTCTTTTGTCTTATCTCATGCAAGAGAGTTTCGGATGTCCGAGCTTTAGATCACGACGCCCGGTCATTCACTCCGGATGGGGTGACATTTAACATTTCTCGATGTACAAAGACCAATATCAGTTCGGTCTCTTATCCGGCTTTTCCTTCGTCGGTGGCGCTCTGTCCGGTCGCATGTCTGAAGGAATACGAGTCCAGGACTCGGTTGCTTCGATCTCAGTCCGCTTCACAGTTGTTCATTTCATTCCGTAGGCCAAATGCTCCGGTTACCTTGGCCACGCTGTCATGGTGGGTGAAGTGGATTCTGTCTCTGTCGGGTATAGACACCTCTATCTTTACAGCGCATTCCGTTCGTGGGGCTTCCGCCATGTCTTTGGCTATGTCAGGTGCGCGCCTTGAGGATGTCATGAAGTTGGCGGACTGGTCGCGGGTCTCCACTTTTAGAGAGTTTTATTTCAGACCGGATCCTAATGTGTTCGCCTCTATTATTAACCGGCTTTAAACTAGCAATAGGAGCCTCCGTGTCTTGAGATAAAATTGCATAATTTTCCTAGTTTATGACGTAAAGTCATGATTTTATGAAATACACGGAGGCGAGTATTGACCCACCCATTTTTTCCCTCCTCTATTGGGTTTTGCATTATATTGACCTTCCGTGGTGTATTTTCTGATGTGTTTTTCCTCATTTGGCCTTTGTATTATAATTCTGATGTATATACTTAATGATAATTGCACTTTGCTTACCGGTTCTAGGGTTGATAATTCAGATGCCTTGATTGCGTTCTCTCTACTATTTACCTGTTTTCTTTCTCCTCAAGGTTGATTCTGGAGAACATCAGATGGAGGATTGATTCCCTACATAGACGGATGGTGTTTCGCTTTTGGCTCTCCGTTTCGGTTGGTTAAGACAGTTTTGTCTTCGGTTCGAGTTGATCGGTTTCTTCAGGTGGCGTTTGTTAATTTTTTTTTCCTTTGAGGAGGGTGTCAAGTCGACAAAGAAAGAGGAAGATGGCTTGAGAGGAATTCCCTTTTATACTGGGACTAAGGGGAGGGGTTATCCGCCCATGGGTGGTTATGTTATTGTTTTTCTTTGCTGCTGTGTGGTTCAGTAAAGAAAGGGTTAAGCAATACTCGCCTCCGTGTCTTTCACAAAATCATGACTTTACGTCATAAACTAGGAAAATCATGCAATTCTCATGCACTGTATATGCACTCAGTGTACACCTGCTCAATACAAATATATGATCAGCCAGTGATGGGTCAGCAATTTAATACATAAAAGCACTGGTCAAGAAGTTAAGATTACTGTTTAGATCAAACATGAGAATGGGATCTGGGTGACGTCTATTGTCAAATGATCGTCTCAGAAGCTTATAATCTCCCGTTTAGGCCTTTTTCGCACGACCGTATGTATTTTGCTGTATTTTGTGGTCAGTTTTTTAACGGAACCGTTGTTAATTTTTTTGCTTCCATTGTGTTTCCGTTCCATTTCCGTTCTGTATTTCTGTAAAAACATCTCCGTATGGTTTCCGTATGCGATCCGTTTTTTGCGGATCGCAAACGGAAACATAAAATTTGCAATCATTACTGTAATGTACTGTAATGTTTGTAAACAGTAAACACATGGGCGAAGTGGGCATGGATCCGCATTCCGTATTTTTTGCGGACCCATTGACTTGAATGAAGCGACGGAACGTTATTTGCAGACAATAATAGGGCAAGTTGTATCTTTTAGCGGAACGGATATCCGAGAATACGGAAACGGAATGCACACGGAGTACATTCCATTTTTTTTGCAGAACAATTGAAATGAATGGTTCCGCATATGGACCGCAAATGGAAAACGCAAAAACGGAACAGAAACGGAAAAAAATACGTTTGTGTGAAAGAGGCCTTACAAAGAAAGGTTCAATAAAAGTGAGCACTGGGGTGAAAATGCCTTGTAAAGGTCCATTCACACGTCTGTAGTGTATTGCAGATCCGCAAATTGCGGATCCGCAATACACCCGGCCGGCACCCCCCATAGAACTGCCTATTCTTGTCCGCAATTGTTCTATTTTTTGCGGAGCCGAAGCCCGGAAGTTCGGGGCTGCGGCACGGAAATGCGGATGCGGACAGCACACTGTGTGCTGCCTGCATCTTTTCTGTCCCCTTAGAGAATTAATGGGTCCGCACCCGTTCCTCAAAATTGCGGAACAGATGCGGACCCATTTGCGGACGTGTAAATGGACCCTTTATTAGAGGTCAGTGGAAAATGGTCAGACTGATTCAAGCTGGATGAATATTTAGTGATGTGCGACGTTATTAAAAATGTGATTTATCTTTTTCACCGAATTTCAAAAAAACATTTGGTTTGTGATGAAGGACTTCATCATGAAGCGCATTCCTTTGTAGCGTTGGTTCACTTCAAGTGATCACAGCACTCATCCATTTACTGGTTTCAATTGGGTGTATGCCTAGTTTCGTTCCTAGCTCCACCTCAGGAACATTCACTTCAATATGTGTATATCATTAGACAGCACTCCATAGACAGATATCGCGATAATCAGTGACTTTTATTCAGACGGACATGATATTTATAACAGTAGTTTCAGCCACAACAGTAGTTTCAGGCAATGTTTCGGGCTATAAGTAGCCCTTCATCAGGCTAATGTAAAAAGGTAAATGAAAAATAAATGCATAGTTATTCAATTATATAAAAATCAGGTTCACATGAATTTTATAATTCATAGTATTACAGGTTTACATGATTTTCATAATTCATAGTATTACATTATATCCATGATAGGTGCTGGCTAGCAAATAATCTTTACCTGATAACAATCAGAAAACAACAATTCTTAAAAAGTGTAATTCATACATATGGAATACATGAAACCAATATAAACATATGCAGTGCCCTATAGATTAGAGCAGCACATTATGCCGAATATCGGGCTGAATAAAAGAATAGATAGAGTGGCAGTGATTAGGTTAACAAGGTGAATAGATAGATGAGGGGTACTCAGCAAGATTTATGAGCATAGTAGGCAGTCTGAAAGCCAGTAGTAGGAAAGTATTAATATAAAAATATATAAGAGTATATAAGACAGCCATGAGGTTGAGGTTGTTGGACTTACCCTGTACTGGGGCGAAAGACATGTGGACGCCGGCACTGTAATAAAGGAATGGCGGGCTCCATCTTAAATAGATCCATAGGCGGTGCAAGCCGCGCACAGGCGCAGTGTTGCAATATGCTTAGAGCAAGATGAAGGCAAATCCTTCATCCAAGATACTACTGATTTCCTTAATAAAATTCAAAACATCCATCCTGACTGGTCTAATTGTCTTCTGGTGACGATGGATGTTGCCAGTTTATATATCAACATCCCCACAACGGAGGGTATAGAATGCGTAAAGGAAACCCTTGAGCCTTATCAGTTTTCCCCTGCAGAAAAACAGTTCATTCTTACCACATTATCATTTGCTCTGAAACGGAATTATTTTCTTTTTGAGGATCAGTTTTATCTACAGGTGTCAGGGACAGCAATGGGTTGTAACGTCGCGCCCACTTTAACTGTCATATATATGAACCAGTTTGAGGAAAAGGGGGTATATCCACATCCGTTATTCAATGAGAATGTTCTACTGTGGGTTTGTTTTATTGATGACGTGTTTTGTGTCTTGCAGGGCTCTGAGAATGACCTACTCAGGTTCCATCAAACCATTAATATGAGTATGAGCTCCATCTCTCTCTCATTGGACTTCAGCAAGACAGAGATCCCATTCCTAGATGTTCGTCTCAAGGTAAGAGATGGTACCCTTAGGACAGACCTATACACAAAACCTCAGGTACGATAGCTATCACCCTTCCGGTCTAATTAGGTCTCTCCCTCTGTCACAACTTATGAGAGTAAAACGTAGCGTGTCTGATACTAACATAGTACACTCTAGACTTTGTGACATGGCCGATAAATTCAGTAAAAGAGGATTTCCTAGACATATTCTCCAAAGCCATCTTAGCAAAACTCAAGATCTACCCAGAGAGAACCTGTTATCTCCAAAACACTCTACCCGTAAACCCTCAATCAAACGCATACCATGCGTAACCACCTTTTCCCACCTTAGCGGTGAGGTCAAAAAATGTTTTTTCGACATTGGCATATCCTCCAAAGGAATTTCCCCAATATTTTTCCAACAAAACCACTCATGTCCTACAAAAGAGGCACAAACATTAGATCATATTTAGGCTCTTGTAAACCAAACCGTATCCAGACAACTATTCTAGGCACCCCCATCAAAGGCACATACCCCTGCCTCACTTGCGCTCAATGCGGGAATGTGACTAAGGGTCACACCTTTACCCATCCCACTACGGGTAAAACCTTTTACATTAAGGGTCATTTTTCATGCCTCACCAGCCACGTCGCATATTTAATTAAATGTCCCTGTGGCTTGGGATATGTTGGTGAAACCATCCAGAAAATCAAAGATAGAATATGTCAGCACAAATCCAACATACGTACTATGAAATCTGAGGCCCCCTTAGTTGAACATTTCATTACATATAAGCATGCCTTAAGCCTCTTGATTGAAGACACCACTCAAAATCTCACGCTGTGATGTCATCACTCTCACCCCGCGCAAGATTTTGCACAGTATCTTCAATCAAGATGGCCACAACAGCATCTTCGCGAGAAAATGGATGAGGTGAGTATGTTTTTTTTTTTACCACCATTTCAGGAAAAATAGATTCGTTACCACAAAGTGCAAGGAAATTCGGCTTCGCGGCAAATTGAATTTTTCCTGAAATTCGGATCGGTCAATTCGTTTGGCTTCAATTTGCTCAACACTAGGTGATATTAAAGGGATTCTGTCAGGTGATTTAAAGAGAATCTGTCACCATATTTTTGGACTACGATCTGCAGTAATACATGAGTAGTACTGCAAATAAGTAGCACAGATTGCCAATTATTATTTTCTAACTGCCCCCCATTCCCCAACTGTCAGATTTTAAAATATAAATATTTAGAACTGCTGTGCATGCTCACACGAGTTCTCTCCATTATGCTAAGAAGGCACAGTAGTCCTGACCATCAGCTTTGAGTGCTGACAATGGGAGAACGGGGGCTATAGGAAAAAAGAAAATGGCTATCTGGACTCCTTATCTGCAGTACTACTCATGTGTGGGATTAAAGATGCTGTGAACTGTGACAAAGGTATCTGTACACCAGTGGCATGCCCAGGGGGGGGCGGGGGGGGGGGGGGGCAGTCCGCCCCGGGTGTCGGCTGTCACGGGGGTGCCAGCAGGCCCAGAAGCAATGAGCACTTCCATCAATAGAGATGGAAGCCCTCATTGCTGAAGCGCTGACACCCACATACTGCGGTGGGGCAGGGAGCGGAGCGCATAGTTCCCTGCCCCGCCGCTGATCACCGCCATAGGCTTCAGGGACTCAGCAGCACAGTGTCAGGACTCTGTGAGCAAGCGCAGGTAAGTATTTAGCTTTTAGTTTTTTTTTCCTTTTATTTTTGATTTATGTGCCAACTTCGGGGGACATGAGGGGGCCGGGGTGCACACAGGAAAGAAGACATGTGGGGGTAAAATATGGTGGGATACTGTGTGGGGGCAAATTTATATATATTTTTTTTATGTGCCAACTTTGGGGGACATGAGGGAGGTGCACACAGGAGGACGTGGGGGGGATATGTTGGGATACTGTCATGCCCTGCTCAGACTATGTACGGAGGTCTGCCAGATTAGCGGCACGTGTCTAGTCATTTGTTTTGTTTTGCAGTCGTGCTAGATCTGCCTCCCTTTAGGTGCTCTGGGTGGGGTCGTTGGTTTAAATTACTCTCACTCCCAGGGTTCCGTGCGGGTTATAGCTTCTGTCTGGCTGTGGAAGCAAGGTGTGAAGGATTGGCTTTTCCTGCTCAGATAAGATAAGTTGGTTTCTGATTTCTTTGGTTTGCTGTCTGGGCTTTTTTAGTGTCGTCTGTCCCCTCCTGGTTCTGAGGGAGCAGGCTGTCCCTTTTCCCCTTTCACCAGCTCAGGGTTTCTAGGGTATTCTCAGCCCAGGCACGAGGACACATTATTCCCACCTTCAGGGTCTGAATGTGGGCAAAGCAGAATAGGGAGAGCGGTTAGGGATTCGCTAGGAGGTGACCTTATCCCCAGCTTCTCGCCTAGAAATATTGTTTGTTTAGTTATCTGTGTATCTTATATCCTGTCCGCCGTGACATTATAACCCGCCATACTTTGACTGCCATTACTCAGCGATTTTGTGATGGCGTCAATTGATGCGCTAGTTGACTGCATGCAGGGATTATCTCTGGAGGTTGCGGATCTGCGTAGTTCGGTCACACGGTGTCAGAATGCTCTGGCATCAGGTGCAGGTCAAATTTGTGGGGAGCCTAAAGTCGCTCTTCCTGAGAGATTTGCAGGGGGTGCGGATGACTTTATCCGCTTTAAAGAGTCATGCAAATTGTATTTTCGTCTGCGACCATCTTCGTCAGGTGATGAGAGTCAGAGGGTAGGGATAATCATTTCTCTGCTTAAAGGGGACGCACAATCCTGGGCCTTTTCTCTGCCGCCCGGTTCTCTGGCCCTCCGGTCGGTGAAAGAATTTTTCAAAGCCCTGGGATTAATTTACGATAACCCAGATCGGGTCTCGATGGCGGAATCTAAATTGCGTAATTTATTACAGGGTGAACATACTGCAGAGGTTTACTGCGTTGAGTTTAGGAGATGGGCTACCAAATCAGAGTGGAATGACCCCACATTACGTAGTCAGTTTTATCAGGGGTTATCTGAGAGATTGAAAGATGACCTTGCTTTTCATGAGTACCCAGATTCTTTGGAGAATGCTATGTCTTTGGCAGTACGGTTAGATAGACGTATTAGAGAGAGGTGTAAGGCTCCCTCCGTGCAAGGGATCCCTTCTGTGACTGGTTTCGTCTCTACTACTTCCCAGGGTGATGTTACAGGTAACTCTGGGGTAGAGGAGGAACCCATGCAGCTGGGTCAGGTATCTTTCCGTTCTGGTAGTAGAGACTTTAGGAAATTGCATAAACTATGTTACTACTGTGGGAAAAGTGGTCATTTTATTTTTGCTTGTCCTTTTGTTAAACCGCATGTTGATAAGAAAGAGAAAAAAAAACGTCCTGACTCTTGGTAGTATGAATGGAGTGGTGGAGCAAGCAGGTATGCAAGCTCCCTGTAATACTCGTTTTCTCATTCCAGCTATGGTGGCGCTAGACTCAAGATTTTTTTTTTGTTGTTGTTGAAGTATTCATTGACTGTGGTGCCGGGGTAAACGTTATTGACTTTCTTTTTCTTCAAAATCTGTGTCTAAGTACGTGCACTTTAGAAAGAGAGATTCTGGTTTTTGCAATTGATTCTTCCCCTCTTTCTCAAAGGAGTCTCACTCATATTGCTCATGGTATTCAGTTAAGGGTGGGTGATTCACATGTGGAGATTATGTCTTGTTTTGTCATGAAGGATTTGCCCGCTCCGATAGTCTTAGGGTTACCGTGGTTGACAAAACATAATTGTCTTGGCACATCTATCTCTGGTGTGTCCACTACGGCTCTACCTCAGTATCTCTCAGATTTTGCGGATGTCTTTTCGGAGGGGGGGGCTCAGGAATTGCCCCCTCATCGTGACTATGATTGTCCAGTTAACCTCATCCCAGGGGCTAAGTTGCCAAAGTCTCGGCTTTACAGTCTTTCTCAACCCAGAAAGAGAGGTCATGCGGAAGTTTATCGCCGAGAGTTTGGCAAAAGGTCATATTAGGCCATCTAAGTCTCCGGTGGCAGTAGGTTTATTCCTTGTAAAGAAAAAGGATGGATCGCTGAGACCTTGTTTGGATTTCCGGGAATTGAACCGTATTACGGTCCGGGATCCGTATCCCCTTCCTTTGATCTCCGAACTTTTTGATCAGATTGTTGGAGCCAAGGTGTTCTCCAAGTTGGATTTGAGAGGGGCCTACAATCTGATAAGAATCAAGGAAGGGGATGAGTGGAAAACGGCCTTCAATACGCACGAGGGTCATTTTGAGAATCTGGTTATGCCTTTTGGGTTGACGAACTCGCCAGCGGTATTTCAGCGATTCGTCAATGACATTTTCCATCTTTGGTGGGGAGGTTCGTGGTAGTTTATTTGGATGACATTTTAATTTACTTTCCTGATCTGAAGACCCATCAGGATCATGTGAGACAGGTTTTGACGATCCTCCAGGAGAATAAATTATATGCCAAATTGGAGAAATGTGTGTTTTCTGTGCAGGAGCTTCCGTTTTTGGGATATCTGCTTTCTGACTCTGGTTTTCGTATGGACCCCGAAAAGGTCCGGGCGGTTCTGGAATGAGACCGACCAGAGAATCAGAAAGCTTTGATGCGGTTTTTGGGGTTTACTAATTATTATAGAAAATTTATTTTGAACTATTCTACCATTGTAAGACCGCTGACTGATATGACTAAGAAGGGTGCCGACGTCTCTGTCTGGTCGGATGAGGCATTGCAGGCCTTTTCGACTATTAAGCAGTGTTTTGCGTCTGCTCCCATTCTGGTGCAGCCCGATGTGTCTCAGCCATTCGTGGTGGAGGTTGATGCATCAGAAGTCGGGGTTGGAGCGGTACTGTCACAGGGTTCATCTCCTGGCAAGTGGGTCCGGTGTGCTTTTTTTCCCAAGAAGCTATCAGTCACTGTGAAGAATTATGATGTGGGAGATAGAGAGTTTTTGGCCATCAAGTTGGCCTTTGAGGAATGGCGTCACTGGTTGGAGGGGGCGTCTCACCCTGTTACAGTATATGCGGATCATAAGAACTTGGCTTACCTGCAATCTGCCAAGCGTCTGAACCCTAGACAGGCCAGATGGTCACTGTTTTTTACCAGGTTCAATTTTGTGGTGACTTTTCGCCCGGGGGTTAAAAACGTCAAGGCGGATGCGTTGTCTTGCAGTTTTCCTGGGGGATGTGATTCAGAGGATCCTGCTCCGATTTTGGCTGATGGGGTGGTGGTCTCCGCTCTGTACCCCGAATTGGAGATGGAGGTGTTGGAAGCCCAGGAGGGGGCTCCTGGTTCTTGTCCCCCAGGGAGGTTGTTTGTTCCTGAAGAACTGCGATACAAGGTATTCAAGGAACATCATGATACTGTCCTTGCTGGGCATCCTGGTGGTAAGTCCACCTGTGACCTTGTGTCCCGGAGGTTCTGGTGGCCCGGGTTACGTAAGAGCATTGAGGATTATGTGGCAGCTTGTGAAACCTGTGCGCGGTCAAAGGTTGCTCATACTCGACCAGCTGGTTCACTTCTTCCTTTGTCTATTCCGTCTCGTCCTTGGACGCACTTGTCTAAGGACTTTATTACGGATCTGCCGAGTTCCTCTGGGAGAACAGTAATTTTGGTGGTAGTTGACCGTTTTAGTAAAATGGCTCACTTTATATCGTTAACTAGTCTGCCTAATGCCAAGACTCTTGCACAGATTTTTGTTGATAATATCATGAAATTGCATGGTATTCCTTCGGATGTGGTTTCTGATAGGGGCACACAGTTTGTCTCCAGGTTTTGGAGGGTGTTCTGCTCTCGGCTTGGCATTCAACTTTCATTCTCTTCGGCTTTTCATCCGCAGTCGAATGGACAGACAGAGCATATTAATCAGAACCTGGAGACCTACTTGAGGTGCTTTGTGGCTGAGAATCAGGAGGACTGGTCCTCATTCTTGTCCCTAGCAAAGTTCGCTTTGAATAACCGTAGGCAGGAGTCCATGGGTAAGTCGCCATTTTTTGGCGCATACAGTTTTCATCCTCAGTTTGGTACCTTTTCCGGGACTAGTTCCTCTGGGATGCCAGAGGAGGAGAGATTTTCTTCTGCCTTGTCTTCTATCTGGCGGAGGATCCAAGTGAATTTGGAGAAGATGGGTGAGAGGTATAAGCGAATGGCTGACAAGAGACGTGTGACTGGTCCGGACCTGTGTGTGGGTGATCTGGTGTGGTTGTCCACTAAAAATATTAAACTGAGAGTGCCATCTTGGAAACTGGGTCCAAGATTTATTGGTCCATACAAAATATCTGCGGTGATCAATCCAGTAGCGTTTCGGCTGGATCTTCCGCAGACTTGGAGGATCCATGATGTATTCCACAGGTCTTTATTGAAAAAATATGTGAAACCGGTGGAACCATCGCCATTGCCCCCTCCTCCTGTTCTGGTCGATGGAAATTTAGAGTTCGAGATCTCCAGGGTTCTTGACTCTAGAATTCTTCGGGGTTCCCTTCAGTACCTGGTACACTGGAGGGGATACGGCCCTGAGGAATGGATGTGGGTTCCAGCGCTGGATGTCAGTGCCAGCCGACTGGTTAGGGCTTTTCACAGATCCCACCCGGATAAGGTTGGTCTGGGGTGTCCGGAGGTCACTCGTAGAAGGGAAGGGGGGGGTACTGTCATGCCCTGCTCAGACTATGTACGGAGGTCTGCCAGATTAGCAGCACGTGTCTAGTCAATTGTTTTGTTTTGGAGTCGTGCTAGATCCGCCTCCCTTCAGGTGCTCTGGGTGGGGTCGTTGGTTTAAATTACTCTCACTCCCAGGGTTCCGGGCGGGTTATAGCTTCTGTCTGGCTGTGGAAGCAAGGTGTGAAGGATTGGCTTTTCCTGCTCAGATAAGATAAGTTGGTTTCTGATTTCTTTGGTTTGCTGTCTGGGCTTTTTTAGTGTCGTCTGTCCCCTCCTGGTTCTGAGGGAGCAGGCTGTCACTTTTCCCCTTTCACCATCTCAGGGATTCTAGGGTATTCTCAGCCCAGGCACGAGGACACATTATTCCCACCTTCAGGGTCTGAATGTGGGCAAAGCAGAATAGGGAGAGCGGTTAGGGATTCGCTAGGAGGTGACCTTATCCCCAGCTTCTTGCCTAGAAATATTGTTTGTTTAGTTATCTGTGTATCTTATATCCTGTCCGCCGTGACAGATACGGTGTGGCACAGTGGGGGCAAATTATTATGGGAGGGATTACTATGTGGGGGAAAATTACTATATGGGCAATGTGGGGGACACTACTGTGTGGGGGGCAGTGTGGGGGACACTACTGTGTGGGGGCAGCGTGGGGGACACTACTGTGTAGGGGGCAGTGTGGGGGACACTACTGTGTGGGGGCAGCGTGGGGGACACTACTGTGTGGGGGACACTACTGTGTGGGGGTAGCGTGGGGGACACTACTGTGTGGGGGGCAGCGTGGGGGACACTACTGTGTCAGGGGCAGCGTTGGGGACACTACAGTGTGGGGGCAGCATGGGGGATACTACTGTGTGGGGGGCAGCATTGAGGACACTACTGTGTGGGGGCAGTGTGGAGGACACTACTGTGTGGGCGGCAGCGTGGGGGACACTACTGTGTGGTGGACACTACTGTGTGTGGGGGCAGTGTGGGGGACACTACTGTGTGGGGGCAGCGTGGGGGACACTACTGTGTGGGGGACACTACTGTGTGGGGGTAGCGCGGGGGACACTACTGTGTGGGGGGCAGCGTGGGGGACACTACTGTGTCAGGGGCAGCGTTGGGGACACTACAGTGTGGGGGAAACTACTGTGTGGGGGACACTACTGTTTGGGGGGCAGCGTGGGGGACACTACTGTGTGGGGGCAGCGTGGGGGACACTACTGTGTGGTGGACACTACTGTGTGTGGGGGCAGTGTGGGGGACACTACTGTGTGGGGGCAGCGTGGGGGACACTACTGTGTGGGGGACACTACTGTGTGGGGGTAGCGCGGGGGACACTACTGTGTGGGGGGCAGCGTGGGGGACACTACTGTGTCAGGGGCAGCGTTGGGGACACTACAGTGTGGGGGAAACTACTGTGTGGGGGACACTACTGTTTGGGGGGCAGCGTGGGGGACACTACTGTGTGGGGGTAGCGTGGGGGACACTACTGTGTGGGGGGCAGCGTGGAGGACACTACTGTGTGGGGGGGTGTGGAGGACACTACTGTGTGGGCGGCAGCATGGGGGACACTACTGTGTGGTGGACGCTACTGTGTGGGGGCAGTGTGGGGGACACTACTGTGTGGGGGACACTACTGTGTGGGGGACACTACTGTATGGGGCAGTGTGGGGGACACTACTGTATGGGGCAGTGTGAGGGACACTACTGTGTAGGGGGCAGCATGGGGGACAATACTGTGTGGGGGGCACTACTGTATGGGGGACACTACTGTATAGGGGCATTGTGGGGGACACTACTGTGTGGGGGGCACTACTGTGTGGGGTACACTACTGTATGGAGGCATTGTGGGGGACACTACTGTATGGGGGCAGTGTGGGGGACACTACTATGTGGTGGCAGCGTGGGGGACACTACTGTGTGGGGGCAGCGTGGGGGACACTACTGTGTGGGGGCAGTGTGGTGGACTCTACTGTGTAGGGGGCAGTGTGGGGGACACTACTGTGTGGGGGCAGCGTGGGGGACACTACTGTGTGGGGGCAGCGTGGGGGACACTACTGTGTGGGGGTAGTGCGGGGGACACTACTGTGTGGGGGGCAGCGTGGGGGACACTACTGTGTAAGGGGCAGCGTTGGGGACACTACAGTGTGGGGGAAACTACTGTGTGGGGGACACTACTGTTTGGGGGGCAGCGTGGGGGACACTACTGTGTGGGGGCAGCATGGGGGACACACTACTGTGTGGGGGGCAGCGTGGAGGACACTACCGTGTGGAGGGGCAGTGTGGAGGACACTACTGTGTGGGCGGCAGCGTGGGGGACACTACTGTGTGGTGGACACTACTGTGTGGGGGCAGTGTGGGGGACACTACTGTGTGGGGGCAGCGTGGCGGACACTACTGTGTGGGGGACAGTACTGTGTGGGGGTAGTGCGGGGGACACTACTGTGTGGGGGGCAGGGTGGGGGACACTACTGTGTCAGGGGTAGCGTTGGGGACACTACAGTGTGGGGGAAACTACTGTGTGGGGGACACTACTGTTTGGGGGGCAGCGTGGGGGACACTACTGTGTGGGGGCAGCATGGGGGACACTACTGTGTGGGGGGCAGCGTGGAGGACACTACTGTGTGGGGGGCAGTGTGGAGGACACTACTGTGTGGGCGGCAGCGTGGGGGACACTACTGTGTGGGGGGCACTACTGTGTGGGGGACACTACTGTATGGGGCAGTGTGGGGGACACTACTGTGTGGGGGCAGCGTGGGGGACATTACTGTGTGGAGGCATCGTGGGCGACACTACTGTATGGGGGCAGTGTGGGGGACACTACTGTATGGGGGCAGTGTGGGGGACACTACTGTATGGGGGCAGTGTGGGGGACACTACTGTGTCCGGGCAGTGTGAGTGACACTACTGTGTGGGGGGCAGTGTGGGGGACACTACTGTGTGGGGGGCAGTGTGAGTGACACTACTGTGTGGGGGACACTACTGTGTGGGGGGCAGTGTAGGAGAAATTACTGTGTGGGGGCAGTGTGGGGGAAATTACTGTGTGGGGGGCAGCATGGAGGCCTTTCTATTGGGGAGGCACTGTAGGGGCCATTCTATTATTTCCGGGGACACTATACAGGGATTATTACCTGGAGCACAATATAGGGTGTTATTATTACTGGGGGCACTCTAGGGGACATTATAACTGCTGTAGACAATATAGGAACATTTGGGGTAATTTATCAAACTGGTGTAAAGTAGAACTGGCTTAGTTGCCCATAGCAGCCAATCAGATTCCACCTTTCATATTTGACAGCTCCTTTCTAAATCCAGTTCTACTTTACACCAGTTTGATTAATAACCCCAATTATGTCTATTAGTGTCACTATTTTTTCAGCAGTATAGTACCTGGGACATTGGGGAGCACAGTGGGGAAACCAGGATGGGGGGGTTGATGGAAAAATTGAGAAATCTAACGTGTCTCTGTTACAAACTCTGTAGAGACGAGATGCAGCTGAAAGAATTTCTCATGGCGGTCTAACGGAGGAGAAGAGGAAAGAGAAGGTCTACATGACAGGAGATGTCCCTGGATGTAGGAGGTATGTGGTCAAGTATTGGGTGGCGGAGGGGGGGGCAGAGAAATGACCCCCCCCCCCCAGGTGCCAACCACCCTGGGCACGCCACTGCTGTACACATATTGCTATATGCCCCATTAAGTGCTGGAAGCGCATCTAATGAATGTTAATTTCTGCTGCACCATCCAGAGATGATTCGATGTAAAGCATTGATCCATGATGTGTTGTGTCAGTCATTCAGGCTGGGGGTGATGGTGATGTCATAGTGTGGGAAATTGGTCATTATGAAAATAAAAGTATATTGAAGTGTAAAACTTCTGGGGGAGATTTATCAAACTGGTGTAAAGTAGAACTGTCTTAGTTGCCCATAGCAACCAATCAGATTCCACCTTTCATTTTTCACAGCTCCTTTGGAAAATGAAAGGTTTAATCTGATTGGCTGCTAAAGGCAACTAAGTCAGTTCTACTTTACACCAGTTTGATAAATCTCCCCCTCTGTGTCCATGACCAATTTAACTCTAATAGAAGGATAGGAAAATGCAGAGAGAAGCTAATTGTCGATATATAACCCAGAGACCAGCATTTTACCAAGGGCGTGCCAGTTTAATAACATATGAATCTCACAATGCTATGTAAACATTTGTGTCCTGAAGCTAGCAATAGCAAATAGAAATAATTTTTAAAAATGCCATACCTCACCTTCTGAAAGCCTTCACAAAGTCCCAGCACCACATTTGCCACCCCCAATGTTTTCTGTCCCGCTGAACCAGAAAAAATTATGGCGCACATTTATTAAGACCGGTGTTTTAGACGGCAGTTCAAAATATAAGACGGCTTCCTTGCTGTCTTACATTTAGACTTTTTTCTACTCCTGAAACAGGCATAGAAATTGGTAAATGCGATGGGCCTGGCAGCCCGTTCCCTTCCTTGCCCACACCACACCCACAATTTTAGACCTGGTGTGAGCGGGCGAAGTCGCAGATAGCGGCGCAACAAACAACTGTGCCGCCATCTGCGCCTGAAATAAACCTAATATAGGCACATTTCAGTATGATATATGACCCAGTATGATGTTCAGTTCATATTCAGGTTACTGCTACAGCCAATCACAGCCATCAGTGGTCACTAGAGATGAGCAAATTTTTCAAAAATTCCATTCGCCGGTTAATTTTTTGGGGAAAAATTTGGTTTAATCCGAATATGTTTGCGCCAAATTACATTAAAAAATGGCTATTTCCTGGCTGCTGAGAACCTTTATAGTGGTGTAGAACACTGTGCCTTGTAGTAACACGCATAGGGAGTCTGCTTTGGTAGTGAAATAAGCAGTATGAGGAGGTCACCAAGTGGCACAATGACAGAATGTGAAGGTGGCAGCGGCAGCAGCATCAGGAGGAGGCCACAGGGTGGCACAGTGACTGAGTGTGGAGGTGGCGGCAGCATCAGGAGACCACAGAGTGGCAAGGTGACATAGTGTGGAGGTGGCGGCAGCATAAGGAGGCCACAGAGTGGCAAGGTGACATAGTGTGGAGGTGGCGGCAGCATCAGGAGGCCACAGAGTGGCAAAGTGACATAGTGTGGAGGTGGCGGCAGCATCAGGAGGCCACAGAGTGGCAAAGTGACATAGTGTGTAGTTGGCTGCAGCATGAGGATGCCACAGCATGAGCAGGCCACAGAGTGGCATGACATCAAAAGATCGCAGAGTTGGCAGCAGCATGAGGAGGCCACCGAGTGGCACAATGACAGAGTCTGGATGTGGAAGCAGCATCAGGAGACCACAGAGTGGCACAATGACAGAGTCTGGAGGTGGCGGCAGCAGCAGTAGCAGCATCAGGAGACCACTGAGTGGCACAATGACAGAGTCTGGAGGTGGCGGCAGCATCAGCATCAGTAGATGGCCACAGAGTGGCACAATGACAGAGTCTGAAGATGGCTTCAGCAGCAGTAGCAGCATCAGGAGAAGGCCACCGAGTGGCACAATGACAGAGTCTGGAGTTTGCAACAGCATCAGGAGGCCACCAAGTGGCACAATGATAGAGTGTGGAGGTGGCAGCAGCATCAGGAGACCACAGAGTGGCACAATGACAGAGTCTGGAGGTGGCGGCGGCAGCAGTAGCAGCATCAGGAGAGGTCCACCGAGGGGCACAATGACAGAGTCTGGAGGTGGCAGCAGTATGAGGAGGCCACCAAGTGGCATAATGACAGAGTCTGGAGATGGTGGCAGCAGCAGCATCAGTAAGAGGGCACAGAGTGGCACAATGACAGAGTGGAGGTGGCGGCGGCAGCAGCATCAGGAGGAGGCCACAGGGTGGCACAATGACCGAGTGTGGAGGTGGCGGCAGCATCAGGAGACCACAGAGTGGCAAGGTGACATAGTGTGGAGGTGGCGGCAGCATCAGGAGGCCGCAGAGTGGCAAGGTGACATAGTGTGTAGGGGGCTGCAGCATGAGGAGGCCACAGCATGAGTAGGCCACAGAGTGGCACGACGACGAGAGATTGCAGAGGTGGCAGCAGCATGAGGAGGCCACAGAGTGGTACGACGACGAGAGATTGCAGAGGTGGCAGCAGCATGAGGAGGCCACAGAGTGGCCGCTTTATCTGTTCATTTATAGTGAATATGGGACAGAACAGAAGGTTAAAATTTCTCAACTTTATTTTAAGTTCTCCGGCACAAAAGGCTAGGCAAATTGATTGTCCGTGAATTTCCCTCGAAGATTTGGATAATATATTGGCGAATTTAAGTTTAATTCCTTATAATTTTAATCAAGTTTTTGTTCAATTCAATAATAAACATTTAATAAACTTAATAATAAAAATTAAGTATTGCCTAAGACTGGAGAGAATCCGCCAGTCTTCTGTTTATGCGACGTCGTGGTTGCGATGGAGAAAGCATACAAAAAAACTATTTCTCTCCACCTGGATTGATTGATGCAAGTGCGGTATAGGCTGCTCATCTTCCTAGCATGAACCTGCCTAGCATGAACAGGCCTCTAGTAGCTACAGACAATGAGAAGAAAAATCTTCAAGATAGCTTGGAGCCCAGAAGAGTCACAAAGTTTATCAAGATTGAAATCATAACTACCAGCCCCTGGTCTCTTCATCAGGGAAAACCTCACTAGTTTCCAGTCATCATGGATGAGAAGGAGGATATCCTGTGGTGTACGGAGATGGAGATGGTCTTCGGATTCCCCCCGCAGTATACAGATGTCTCAGAAATAAACCGCTGCTCCCGACAGCAGCTCCTGGGAAGGTCATGGAGCGTCCCGGTCATCTGGCCCCGCTGAAGGATTATTTTGAAAGTGTGTAGAAGCCGCACAGGGATTTTACTGCATATAACCGCAGCGCTGAAAGCTGAATAACATTAGTTTTTCGACCGAAATACGTCACTAAAGATTTTACCGCATATAACCATAGCGCTGAACTCTGAATAAAATTTGTTTTTCAACCGAAATACATCACTAAAGATTTTACTGCATATAACTGCAGCGTTGAATTTCGATCGCTATACGTCAATAAAGATTTTACCACAAATATTACTGCAGCGCTGGAAGCTGAATATATTTTGTTTTTTTACCAAAATACATCACTAAAGGTTTTACTACATATAACTGCAAAAGTGAACGCTGAATATATTTAGTTTTTCTACTGAAATAATAACTGCAGAAGTGAAATGCGTATATATTTTTCTTTTTGTACTGAATAGGCCAATAAATGCTTTTAGCAGAAATAAATGCACCAGTGAAGTGCGTATATTTTTTTCCTTTTTGTACTGAAATAGGACACTGAACGCTTTCACCACTACAGTGTTTGTTTTAGGACATGGTCAGATATCATAGTCAAGTATCAGAATAATGCCAGTGTGACACCTGACCCTGACACCTGACTCTGGCACCTGACTCTGATACCTGACCCTGACTTTGATATTCTAACTCGTCAGCGTCGCAATGACTTTTAGGTTCATTGTACATTTAATATGCTCAATCACGTACCTTTGGAACCGAAACTGAGTTCAGGAAATGTTTTTTTTACAGTAAAAATTAATCTATGAAGTTATTACGCGAAGTCACGCGAGACTTCGCGAAGTAATAACTTCGGCTCATCTGAGCCAATGCATTCTAATACTGTACGGAGCTCCTGATCCATACAGTATTAGAACAAACTTCTATGCGAATCGACTTCGGATGTTTCATCCGAAGTCAATTCACTCATCCCTAGTATTAAACCCTAGGACACTGCATGAGAGTCAGACAACCCACCAGTAAGCTACAGGTCTACCTATTATTAGGTAGTGATTTTCTCTAGCTATGTGATTCAGAGATTTTTTTTTAAAGACTGATATGGGTTTTGAGCCCAAAAACACTGCATGTGAGGCAAGCGTCTAAACCACTGAGCTATAGCTTCAGACAGCCCCCTAAAGGATTTTCTTCATCTATGCGATTGAGCATATTAAAAGTACAATGAACCTAAAAGTCATTGCCACACTGACTAGTGAGAAGAGAAGAGTCAGACATCAGGTCACACATCATTTAAATTTGTCTCTTTTCTAGGGCTCAATAAAATGTAATTTTTTTTAACACTGATAGCGGCCTTGAACCCAAGAACACTGCGTGTGAGGCAAATGTCTAAACCACTGAGCTTTAGCTTTAAACATCAACCTGAAGAATTTTCTTAACCACTTGCCATCTGGGCCATTTGGCCCCTTCCTGACCAGGCCTAATTTAGCAAAACTGACATATCTCACTTTATGTGGTAATAACTTTGGAACGCCTTTACTTATCCAAGTTATTCAGAGATTGTTTTCTCGTGACACATTGTACTTCATGATAGTCATAAATTTGAGTCAATATATTTCAACTTTATTTATGAAAAAATCCCAAATTTATCAAAAATTTTGAAAAATTCGCAATTTTCTAAATTTCTATTTCTCTGCTTTTAAAACAGAAAGTGATACCTCATAAAATATTTATTACTTAACATTCCCCATATGTCTACTTTATGTTCGCATCATTTTGGAAATGTAATTTTATTTTTTTAGGACGTTAGGAGGCTTAGAAGTTTAGAAGCAATTCTTCAAATTTTTAAGAAAATTGCCAAAACCCACTTTTTAAGGACCAGTTCAGGTCTGAAGTCACTTTGTGGGGCCTACATAGTGGATACCCCCATAAATGACCCCATTGTAGAAACTACACCCCTCAAGTTACTTAAAACCGATTTTTACAAACTTTGTTAACCCTTTAGGCGTTCCACAAGAATTAAAGGAAAATGGAGATCAAATTTTTAAATTTAACTTTTTTGGCAGATTTTCCATTTTAATCCAATTTTTTCTTTAACACATCGATGGTTAACAGCCAAATAAAACTCAATATTTATTACCCAGATTCTGCGGTTTACAGAAACACCCCACATGTGGTCATAAACTGCTGTATGGGCACACGGCAGGGCGCAGAAGAAAAGGAACTCCATATGGTTTTTAGATGCCATGTCCCATTTGAAGCCCCCTGATGCACCCTTACAGTAGAAACTCCCAAGAAGTGATCCCATTTTGGAAACTAAGGGATAAGGTGCCAGTTTAATTGCTACTATTTTTGGGTACATATGATTTTTTGATCATTCATTATAACACTTTATGGGGTAAGGTGACCAAAAAATTGGTTGTTTTAGCACAGTTTCTATTTATTTATTTTTACAGCGTTCACCTGAGGGGTTCAGTCAAGTGACATTTTTATAGAGCAGATTGTTACGGACGTGGCGATACCTAATATGTATACTTTTTCTTATTTATTAAAGTTTTACACAATAATAGCATTTTTGAAACAAAAAAATTATGTTTTAATGTGTCCATGTTCTGAGAGCTATAGTTTTTTTTATTTTTTGCGAGATTTTCTTATGTAGGGGCTCATTTTTTGCAGGATGAGGGCACAAACCGTATGTCCCACAAAATGGTACCAATAAAACCTATTGGTACCATTTTGTGGGACATACGCGTTTTTGATCACTTGGTGTTGCACTTTTTGTGATGTAAGGTGACAAAAATTGCTTGTTTTGACACATTTTTTTTTTTTTTTTTTTTTTTACGGTGTTCACCCGAGGGGTTAGTTCATGTGATATTTTTATAGAGCTGGTTTTTATGGACGCGGAAATACCTAATATGTATACTTTTTTTTATTTGTTTCACTTTAACACAATAATAGCATTTTTGAAACCAAAAAAATGATGTTTTAGTGTCTCCATGTTCTAAGAGCTATAGTTTTTTTTATTTTTTGAGAGATTTTCTTATATAGGGGCTCATTTTTTGCGGGATGAGGTGACGGTTTTATTGGTACCATTTTGTGGGACATACGCATTTTTGATCACTTGGTGTTGCACTTTTTGTGATGTAAGGTGACAAAAATTGCTTGCTTTGACACAGTTTTTTTTTTTTTTTACGGTGTTCACCCGAGGGGTTAGGTCATGTGATATTTTTATAGAGCTGGTTTTTACGGACGCGGCAATACCAAATATGTCTATTTTATTTATTTTTTTCTATTTAAAAATTTTTCTTTTTATTCCTTACTTGGGGAATTTTTACATGTGAAACCTTTTTTTTATTTTATTTTTTCAACCCTTTTTTTAAAAAATTTTTTATTTTACACTTTTCGTCCCCCATAAGGTCATACAAGACCTCTGGGGGACATTTACTTCACTTTTTCATTTTTTTTTCACTGTTGATTTCTCCTGTAACTGGGGCTAACATAGTAGCCCCAGTTACAGGAGAAATGCACCCCCCAGAGAGGCTGTACAGCAAAATACTGCGCTGTACAGCCTCAGTGCAGGGCTGATCGAGGTCTCTGAAAGACCTCACACAGCTCCTGCACTCTCCGGTCACATGACCGCATAGCGCTTCCTGCTCTGCATGCACAGCGCTCGGCGAGCGCTGTGTATGCAGCGATCCAGAAGGCAGGGACACCTGGGCACTGTCCCTGCCTTCTCTTAGGGTTGCCCTGCTGTCACTGACAGCGGGCAATCCGATCAGCAGCTGCACGATTAGCGTGCAGCTGCAGTTTCTGAACGGACGTTCTGGAAGGTCCATTCAGAAATAGAGATCCACCGCCCGGACGTTTATATCCTATGGGCGGACGGGAGGTGGTTAATCTATTTGATTGAGCATATTAAAAGTACAATGAACCTAAAAGTCATTGCGATGCTAACGCTGACTAGTCAGAATATCAAAGTCAGGTGTCAGGGTCAGGTTTCAGGGTCAGGTGTCAGGGTCAGGTGTCAGATATCTGGGTCAGTTGTCAGGGTCAGGTATCAGAGTCAGGTGTCAGTCAGGTGTCAGCATCAGGTGTCAGTCAGGTTTTAAAGTCAGGTGTCATGTGTCAGGGTCAGGGGTCAGGGTCAGGTGTCAGGGTCAGGTGTCACACTGGCATTATTCTGATACTTGACTATGATATCTGACCATGTCCTAAAATGAACACTGTACACCACATATAACTGCAGAAGTGCCTATATTAGTGAAGTGCGTATATTAGTGTTGATCGAGCATGCTCGGCTGAACACTAGTTTGGCACAGAATACCGAATGTGCTCGAGCACAATGCTTTAGTCTCCTCCCCGCACCTTTGTTGCTATGCAGCCAATAAACGTGCAGATAAGTACTGCCCTTCACTGTAATGCCGTAGTCATGTTGGTTACTGGCATTAAAGTGATTGGCTGCCCGGAAACGCGTCATTGTGTGCTATATAGCACCCGATGACACGTGTTCGGCTCAGTGTTAGTCAGGGAGAGTTGCGCTGAAGAAGGGAAAGATAGTGTAAGGAGTGAAATTTTCTTTTTTTTCCATTAGAAAAACTTGTCAGAGACCCAACCTAAATTGCTAAAACTTTACAGATCCAAAAGTACTTTTAAGGACTGCTGTGTGTGGCAGAAATATCTATTTTTAGCAAATTCTGCGCTAAATAGCGTGCAATAGTTAGGCCGCTGCAGACAGCAACACTATATGCACTATTTCTCCTGTGTAACGTGTGCACATCCCAAAAATATCTGGGACATCCAGTGTACTTTTTACGTAGACGGTGTCCTGCTGCGGACAGTGACATTAGCTGTGCTACATCTCCTGTGTAACTTGTGCACATCCAAAAAATATCAGTGACATCCAGTCAGGGCCGTTGCAAGGATTTTTGCCGCCCTAGGCAAGATAAAAATTACTGCCCCCCCTTATCAGATGATCTGCCCATATCATGACATCACATATGTTCCACCCGTCACCGAAAGAGAAGACGTCATCGGCGCAGGCGCACTGAGGGAGTGCTGAGGAGGCGAGCCTCCTTATCTCAGAGCGCCTGCGCCGAATAAACACAGGCGCACGATTTTTGAAATGCTGACAGGGCTGGCCGGAGGAGGAGATCGCGGCTGGCCCTGTCAATCAACAAGAGGAGGGGGCGGTTTTTTGCGGCTGCTACCAGCAAGTAGACGCCCTACTTGCTGGTAGACAGGTAATTAGCATATTATAAAAGTAAATTTTTTGGCATATCTACAGAACGAAAATGATTAATAAAATAATGTATAGCTATATCGCAGGATAGGGATTATAAGTACCCAAAAAAATAAAAATGAGTTTAGTGGGGTGACAGAAGCCCTTTAAGCCATAGCTAAAGAAACAAGCCCGGGGCGAAAAACAATAAGGGCACCCCCCCTCCCTCATGACACTTGATGACTTTTACAGAAGAAACTGTATATTGTGGGGCACAGTGTATGCTATATGTGTATAACATAAACATATTTCATATGAAAACTTACAGTTACTTGGCTTGATACTTGGGGATCTCGGACACCACTTCAACACTTTGGCTGGGGGGCTTGGTGGAGCTTATGTGTTTTATCCTAATGAGAAAGATTTCATAATAAGGATTTGGAGAATGGGCAGAGGGATAGCAGAGCAGGGAGAGGCTGGTGCTGCTACTAGGGGGTCATACCATGGGGGAGTAATAAAGCCCACCATAATGCCCCCCCCCAGTAGAAATAATTCTCCTTATAATGTGACAGTGCAAAAAATACCCCCTTGCAATGCCCCCAGTTGAGCTAATGTCCCCATAGTACCCCCATAAGGGGCCTGTATAAAATACCCCTATATAGTGCCCCCAGTAAATGCCCCCATAGTGCTCCTCTCCCCCCTCCCTCCTAGTGCCCCCCATAATGTACCAGTATAAAATGCCTTATATATAGTGCCCCAGTAGATGCCCTCAGTGTCCCCCATAATTTGTAAGTATAAAATACCCTTTCTCAGTGCCCCCGTAGATGACCCCATAGTACTCCTCTCCCACCTTCCCCATGGTACCCACCATAATGTGTCCCAGTATAAAATGCCCCTATACAGAGCCCCCATATAAAATAGCCGTTCTTTGTGGCCTCAGTAGATGCCCCTATAGTGCCCACCAATAATGTGCCAGTAAAAAGTGCCCCCAATGTGCCAGTAATAAGTGCCTCCATAGATGTCCCCCAATAATGTGCCAGTAAAATGTGCCCTCATAGATGCCCCCCAATCATGTGCCAGTAATAAGAGCCCCCCCACCATCATGTGTCAGTAACAAGAGCCCCCCCATATCATGTGCCAGTAGCCAGAGCCCCCCCTATATCATGTGCCAGTAGCCAGAGCCCCCCTATATCATGTGCCAGTAGCCATAGCCCCCCCCTATATCATGTGCCAGTAGCCAGAGCCTCCCCTATATCATGTGTCAGTAGCCAGAGCCCCCCTATATCATGTGCCAGTAGCCAGAGCCCCCCTATCATGTGCCAGTAGCCTGAGCCCCCCCATCAACATGTGCCAGTAGCCATAGCCCCCCCTATCATGTGCCAGTAGCCATAGGGCCCCCCTATCATTTGTCAGTAGCCATAGGGCCCCCCTATCATGTCCTAGTAGCCATAGGGCCCCCCCTATCCCTATCATGTCCCAGTAGCCATAGGCTCCCCCGATCATGTGCCAGTAGCCAGAGCCCCCCATCATGTGCCAGCCCAGAAGCCACCAGTATTGACAAAAAAAACAAAAAAAAAAAACACTTATACTTACCTCCATGTCAGCGATGCAATGCAGGCCTCTTCCGGCCTGTGTCCCGCGCTGTACGGCTCAGGGCTCAGGTGGTGCGATGACGTCATCGCGCCTCCTGCGCCGGCCTCTGATAGGCTGCCGGCCTCTGATAGGCTGCCGGCCTAGTGCCTGCAGCCTATCAGAAGAAGGGGAAGGGACACACCTCTCCCTCCCCTGCTCTGCTGCACAGCCATCTGTATCGCTGTCCTGAGGACGGCGATACAGATGACTGGAGATGAGCGCTTCCACAATGGAAGCGCTCATCTCCGTGTGACACGTGTCCTGCCTATAGTTAGTTGCGGGCCAGCGCGGGGGGGCCCCTAAGGACTCTATGGAAGCGCCGGCCCTGCTTACTAGAGCGGCGGCGCAGCATAAGGGGCGCCGCTGGCCACTTAACCAACTTTTTTTTTTAAAGCCGCACGGTTCCGGCGCTCCCTGCTAAATTGCGCCCTAGGCGGCTGCCTAGGTCGCCTTACAGGTGGTGCCGGCCCTGCATCCAGTGTACTTTTTCCATAGATGGTGTCAGCTGCGAACAGTGACATTACCTGGGGTACATCTCCTGTGTAACGTTTCCACATTCAAAATACCAGTGACATTCTCTGTAATTTTATATTAGCCGCTGCTGACATCAGCGACAGTATCTGCAGTATTTCTCCTGTGTAACGTGTGCGCATCCCAAAAATATCTGTGACATCCCCTGTACTTTTTCCGTAGATGGTGTCCACTGTGGACGGTGACATTAGCTGCGCGACATCTCTTGTGTAACGTGTGCACATTCAAAAAATATCAGTGACATCCAGTGTACTTTTTCCGTAGACGGTGTCCGCTGCGGACAGTGACATTAGCTGCACTACATCTCCTGTGTAACGTGTGCACATCCCAAAAATATCTGTGACATCCAGAGTACTTTTTCCATAGACGGTGTCCGCTGAGGACAGTGACATCACCTGGGGTACATCTCCTGTGTAATGTTTCCACATCCAAAATACCTGTGACATTCCCTGTAATTTTATATTAGCCGCTGCTGAAATCAGCGACATTATCTGCGGTATTTCTCCTGTGTAACGTGTGCACATCCCAAAAATATCAGTGACATCCAGTGTACTTTTTCCGTAGACGGTGTCCACTACAGACAGTGACATTACCTGTGGTACATCTCCTGTGTAACTTTTCCACATCCAAAATACCTGTGACATTCCCTGTAATTTGATATTAGCCGCTGCTGACATCAATGACATTATCTGCGGTATATCTCCTGTGTGACGTTTCCACATCCCAAATACCTTTTTTCATTTTTGTGTGCATACACTTACAAATCCTACGCTACTGTACGTGTGACATACTATATAACATTTAATATGAAGAAGGCGAGCAGTAAGGGACAGGAAAGTGGCCGTGATGCTAATGGTGCAATCAGAGGCCTTTGCCCTGGGCGCTTTGAAACTGTGCCTGCTGCCATAGCACAAGAAAAACAATCATCCACGATACTTAGCTTCATGTCCCAGTTTGCAGAGTGGCGCAGGACAACGCTCTCGAAAACAGACCAGTGCGACCAGGTGGTCGGTTGGATTGCAGCAGATAATGCTTCCAGTCAGTTAAACACCACCCTGTCTTCCACCAAGTCCAGTCTCAGTAGCCAAGAGTCTGGTCAACACAATCCTCACCTTGATCCTCCTTTGTCCCATCATGGAGAGTCTTGGCAAGTGATCCCACACTCGGATATTCAGAGGTTATTTTCAGCGCCATTCCTTCCTTTGGGCCTCTCGACAAGCCCGCTTTAAGAGGGCCATGAGATCTTGTCCTCTGATTCCCAAACTCTTGAGCATCCACAGTCACAAGAAGATGACGGTGAAGAATGGCAATTAGTGTTTCACGAGGTGGATAATGATGATGATGAGACACAGTTGCCAATAAGTCAACCACAATTAGTGTCTCAAGAGGTTCATGATGAGGATGAGTCACAGTTGTCAATAACTGAGGTTGTTGTTATTAGGTCAAGTCAGGAGGATGACCAGAGTGAGGAAGTGGAAGATTAGGTGCTGGACGATGAAGTCACTGACCCAACCTAGGAAGGTGGCAAGCCGAGCAAGGACAGCAGTACAGAGGGGGAGGGATACTCAGCACTGCAACGGGCTGGAAGAGGCAGTGGGGTGGCAAAAGGGAGAAGGCAGGCAACACCAAACAGGTCCGCAACTGTTCCCCAGAACACACTTGTAGAAATCTCCCTTGCCAAGGGGTAGGTGTTCCACAGTTTGGCGCTTTTTTGTGGAAAGTGTGGACGACAAAAGAATTGTAGTTTGCAACCTGTGCCATACAAAAATGAGCAGAGGCGTAGCAACCTCACCACCACCAGCATTATCCGCCACATGGCATCAAAGCACTGTAATAGGTTGGCTGAACACCTGGGTCGATAATCTGTGTCTGCGGGTCACACCACTGCCTCCTCTTCCCCTGTGTTACGTGCTTGCCAATCCCCTGTTAAAGGCGCAGGCCCGGATGCCTCCTGCCCTGCACCTGGACCTTCGCAAGCACCATCAGCGACCACATCCACTTCCATTTCCCAGCGAAGCGTACAAATTGCCTTACCCCAGGCATTTGAACGCAAGCGCAAATACCCAGCCACCCACCCACAGGCCATAGCACTAAATGCGCAACTTTCCAAATGACTGGCCCTGGAAATGTTGCCATTTAGGCTTGTGGACACTAAGGCCTTCTGCAGCCTGATGTCTGCGGCCGTCCCTCGTTACGCAGTCCCAGTCGCCACTAATTTCACGGTGTGCCCGCCTTACACCAGCATGTGTCCCGTAACATCACCCGTGCCCTGACCAATGCAGTTACTGGGAAGGTCCACTTAACTACTGACACATGGACAAGTGCTTTTGGCCAGGGATGCTACATTTCCCTGACACGCTGGGTAAATGTTGTGGAGGCCAGGAGTGGGTCGTATCTAGGGATGGCACAGGTGCTATCCACGCCAAGGATTGCGGGCCCTACTTCTATCATGGTTTTCGCCACCACCTATGTTAGTGGCTCCAACCTTCACTTCTCCTCCTCCACTTTCACCTCAGATTTATCCTCTTGCAGCACCAGTCAGCCATCAGTTGGTAGCTGAAGCAGTGTAGCACTGCAGTGGGGAAGCGTCAACAAGCCGTGCTTAAGCTGATCTGCTTAGGTGACAAACAGCACACCGCCGCAGAGCTGTGGCAGGGGATAGGAGACCAGACTGAGCTGTGGCTCTCACCACTCAACATAGAACCAGGCATGGTTGTGTCTGATAATGGCCGTAACTTGGTGGCGGCTTTGGAGCTCGGCAAGCTCACACACATACCATGCCTAGCCCACGTGTTCAACTTAGTGGTTCAGTGGTTTCTCAAAATCTACCCCAATTTGCCTGAGCTACTGGTGAAGGTGCATCGCATGTGTACCCATTTCTGCAAGTCATCGACAGATTCCGTCGTTCTGTCAACACTGCAGCAGTGCTTATAATTTCCAGCTCACCGACTGTTCTGCAACGTGAGCACGCGCTGGAACTCCACGTTCCACATGTTGGCCAGGCTTTGTGAGCAGCAGAGGGCAGTAGTGGAATACCAGCTGCAACATGGTCGTTGCCTTTCAAGTCAGCTTCCGCATTTCATAAGCGAGGAATGGGCATGGATGTCTGACCTCTGTGAGGTTTTAAGAAACTTTGAGTAATCAACACAGATGGTGAGCGTCAATAATGCTATTATCAGCGTCACCATCCCACTTCTGTGTCTACTTAAACTCTCGCTGCTCACAATTAAGGCCGACACTTTGCATGTGGAAGAGGTGGAAATGGGGGAAGACATTACACAGGGTGATAGCCAGATCACCCTCAGTTCGACTTCTCAGCGCAAATTGAATGATGATGAGGAGGAGGAGGAACAGGAGACAGTTGCCTCCGCTACAGAGGGTAGTACCCATGGAAGTTTAATTCCATCTGTTAAGAGTGGATGGGCCGAAGAGGAGGAAGAGGATGAGGAGATTGAGAGTAATCCTCCTGATGACGACAGCAAAGTCTTGCCTGTATGGACTCTGGCACACGGCTGACTTTATGTTAGGCTGCCTTTCCCGTGACCCACGCGTATTACGCATTCTGGACAACACCGATTACTGGTTGTTCACTCTTCTCGTACCCCGCTACAAAGAGAACTTCTCATCTCTCATTCCTGTGGTGGAGACGATGAGTAAAATGGAGCAATACCAGAAGGTCCAAAAATTTCCAGCTGACAACGCTGGAGGCAGGTACGTAGTTTCTTGGCCATCCGAGGAGGGGAGATGAGGGGAACACACAGCAGTTCCAACAGAGGCATGGCAACACTCTCCAAAGCCTGGGACAGTTTCATGACACCCATCCAGCACCCTCACCCTGATGCGCGGCCTAGTGTCACAAGGAGGGAAAAATTTTGGAAGATGGTGAAGGAGTACGTAGCAGACCGTGTCAGCATCCTCAATGATACCTCTGTGCCTTGCAACTACTGAGTGTCCAAGCTGGTCATGTGGCACGAACTGGAGCTCTATGCCTTGGAGGGGCTGGCCTGCCCTGCCGCCAGCGTTCTGTCAGAGCGGGTATTTAGTGCTGCTGGGGGCATAATAACTGATAAGTGCATCCGCCTGTCAACTGAAAATGCTGACAGGCTGACTATTATTAAAATGAACAAGGCCTATATTGCCCCTGACTCCTCTACTCCACCAGAGGAAAGCGGCTGAACATAGAGGCACTTTAAATGTGTTTTTTTTTATAATGTACTGAATACACTGTATTCCCATGCACCCCTTCCACCACAAAAAAGGGTATATGGTTCAATCTTCCTTTTCTCAACCTCCTCCTCCTCTTCCATCATATCAATATGCTTATTAGTCTGCCCTTGCTCCTAATGTTTTAGAGGGTCAGCTCACCTGCAGGCCCTCGCATATAATGTTTTAGAGGGTCAGCTCACCAGCAGGCCCTCACCTACAATCTTTTAGAGGGTCAGCTCACCAGCAGGCCCTCACCTACAATCTTTTAGAGGGTCAGCTCACCTGCAGGCCCTCCCATATAATGTTTTAGAGGGTCAGCTCACCAGCAGGCCTTCACCTACAATATTTTAGAGGGTCAGCTCACCTGCAGGCCCTCGCATATAATGTTTTTGAGGGTCAGCTCACCAGCAGGCCCTCGCCCATAATGTTTTTCAGGGTCAGCTCACCAGCAAGCCCACGTCCATAATTTTTTCAATGGTTAGCTCAGCAGCAGGCACTCGCCTATAATTTTTTCGATGCTCAGATCAGCAGCAGGCATTCGCCCAAAATGTTTTAGAGAGTCAGCTCTGCAGCAGACCCTCACCCCTAATGTTTTAGATGGTCAGCTCAGCAGCAGGCCCTCACCAGTAATGTTTTAGAGGGTCACCAGCAGCCCCTTGCTTCTAATGTTTTTGAGGGTCACCAGCAGCCCATCAATCATAATTTTTCAAGGGTGTATGATGCCCTCCTTTATGTTTAATAAAGGGTGTATTGTAGTGCCGATTCCTTGTAATTTTTGGAAGCCCTTTCACTTAGTGCATAGGCTTTATGAGTGTAGGAGTTCCACTACCTGAACAATTGTACTATAATGTGAATGAGGCCCTCCATTATGTGATATACAGGTTGTATCGGAGTGCCTCTTCCTTGTAAAATTTGGCAGCATTTGCATTTTATATACAAGTAAATATATAGGAAAGAATGTTTCCTAACAATTTTTCCTCTAAAATCAATTTTATCTCCGGTTTTGTACATATTATTGTCAGTCTGTAAAAGTGGCGTACTACTCAGACAACATTGTTCCCAGCAGTGACCTGGGAGTCCAAGATGCAGCCAGACATAGTCCCCATGCTGTTTCTGAACCATTTCGGTGGTGTTTCCATCAATTTCTGACCTTTTCTTATGAACCAGACACCCTCCCCTCTTCAGAGCAGGGGGTGCCTGGTTTAATGCTCGAGTTCTCCCATTGACTTTCATTGTGCTCGGGTGTTCGGTAGAGCACCCGAGCATCTCGAGGTGTTCGACCCGAGCACTTTGGTGCTCGATCAACACTAGCGTATATATTTTTCCTTATGTACTGAAATAGGCCACTAAACGCTTTTGCCACAAATAAGTGTACCAGTGAAGTGAGAATATATTTTTCTTTCTGTACTAAATAAGGCCACTAAATGCTTTCAACACATATAACAGCAGAAGTGAACTGAGAATATATTTATCTTTTTGTACTGAAATAGGCCACTAAATGCCTTCAAGACATATGACCGCTGCCGACGTGAACTGAGAATATATTTAAATTTTTGTACTGAAATAGGCCACTAAATGCTTTCAAGACATATAACCGCCGCCAATGTGAACTGAGAATATATTTTTCTTTTTGTACTGAAATTGGCCAGTAAACGCTTGTAGCAGAAATAAATGCACCAGTGAAGTGCGTATATATTTTTCTTTCTGTACTGAAATAGGCCACTAAACGGTTTTGCCAAAAATAAGTGCACCAGTGAAGTGCGTATATTTTTTTCTTTCTTTAATGAAATAGGCCGCTAAACGCTTTTGCCACAAATAAGTGCACCAGTGAAGTGCGCCTATTTCGTTCTTTCTATAATGAAATAGGTCAGTAAACGGTTTTGCCAAAAATAAGTGCACCAGGGAAGTGCGTATATTTTTTTCTTTCTATAATGAAACAGGCCACTAAACTGTTTTGCCACAAATAAGTGCACCAGTGAAGTGCGTATATTTTTTTCTTTCTGTACGCTTTCAACACATATAACTGCAGAAGTGAACTGAGAATATATTTTTCTTTTTGTACTGAAATAGGCCACTAAACGCTTTTAGCAGAAATAAATGCACCAGTGAAGTGTGCATATATTTTTCTTTCTGTACTGAAATAGGCCACTAAACCCTTTTGCCACAAATAACTGTACAAGTGAAGTGTGTATATTTTTTTCCTTCTATGATGAAATAGGCCACAAAACGCTTTTGCCACAAATAAGTGCACCAGTGAAGTGTGTATATTTTTTTCTTTCTGTACGCTTTCAACACATATACGGTAACTGTAGAAGTGAACTGAGAATATATTTTTCTTTTTGTACTGAAATAGGCCACTAAACGCTTTTAGCAGAAATAAATACACCAGTGAAGTGGATATATATTTTTCTTTCTGTACTGAAATAGGCCACTAAAACCTTTTGCCACAAATAACTGCACCAGTGAAGTGTGTATATTTTTTTCTTTCTATAATGAAATATGCCACTAAACGCTTTTGCCACAAATAAGTGCACCAGTGAAGTGCGTATATGTTTTTCTTTCTGTACGCTTTTAACACATAACTGCAGAAGTGAACTGCGTATATTGCTGGAATGACAGAGCTGTATAATGGCTATTTGGATCTCCAAATAATCTTTTCCTGCACTTGTAAATCGCTTTTCTATCACTGTCCCTAGCGCCTTCTGACATGTCTCCCTGCAGTAAGATGCTGTGAAATGATTTCTCCCTATCCTTTCCCTGCACTTATAAATCGTTTTTCCAGTTTTTTTTTCCCACAATGAGGTTTTTCCAATTGCTGTCCCTAGCGCCTTCTCACATTTGTCCCTGCACTCAGAACGCTTGGAAATGTCTAAATCTAAGATGGCCGCCGTATTTATAGGGCTGTGACATCACAGGGCTGGCTGCTGATTGGCTGCATGCATGGCATTATGGGTCAGCCCGCCTTTCCAGAGTTCCTTGCCCCATGTCCTTACACATGTAGCCGCCATTGTAGTCGCATTTTTTTTCGCTCATCTCTAGTGGTCACCTGTGCAAGAATGGCATGTGACCACAGAGGCTCAGCGGTCATGTGATATTTTCACATGTCACCCCTGTGGCCGGTGATTGGCTGCAGTGGTCACATGAATAGGAACAAAACATCATCACTGAAAACAGTGGGGAAGGGAGTTTTTTTATATATTTTTTCCTGCCTGTAATTATTTTTTATTTTTTTCAACCTCTTCAACATCCCTATAAGTAAACTGTAAGAGTAGAGACAAGTTAAATTATACTCTCTTGTATGTTGTATGTAAGGAACAAGGCAGATAGAAAAATGCTTGCATGGGTGTAAAATGTATATGAGACGGTCCCTTCACTATGGTTTCTGCATAGTAGTGGTGAGAGGTGAAAAGGTGAGCTTGGTTTGGGCAGTGCTTCAAAGCAATAAACCTTATCATAGCAAATAAAATAAAACCTACTAATGATGTTTAACAAGATTTCTTTCAGTCTCGGCAATTCTTCTATTCTATAAAAACAATGTTAACCTTTCATTTTGAAAATTCACTCCCTTAGGATTCTTAATAAATGGGCCCTTTAGAAGTAGGAGAAAGTCCCCTCGTTATACAGTGTGTAGATAGGCCAGCATATGGAATACAATCACATCAAGCTTTTCTCTTTACGGCACTTGCCCTTTATGCAGTATGTATGACCAGGAGATACCTACACAAGTGACATACTTACAGGTGTGGGGCACGGGTTACAAATGACCTCACAACCCAGCTGGAATTAGTTTTACTGCTATGTGTGCACACACACCTGACATTGTATTGCTCGGATTGTAGCGCTTGTGCACACCCAACATCAGTTTAACACTTCGCGGTATACCGTCAGAGTTTTATATGGTATAAAAAAAATGATTATTTCCCAGGAAATCAATTATAGGAGCAGAAGAGCGAAAATAATGGAAGTCGCTGGATTCGGCACCTAACTGACACCAACAGAACCTAACAGTTCCCGTTGTCTATAATAGCATCCGTTCTGTTTTACGTTCTGGAGAACATTTTTTTTTAGCAGAAAAAAGTTTTGCATGCTCCTAACGCAGATGTGAACAAACCCTTATAAATATATTTTTTGGGCCTGCTGCTTATAAACACATGATGCAGCCAGTGGGTGATAATATTGGATCTACCTGATCTACATGTGGAGAACAGGCAGTGTCAATTGCATTGGTTAAGTAAAAGATTTTACTTTTGTTTTTGTCATATAACAGTGGCATAATACATTTCATAGTAAAAGTTCACATTACAAGGCACAGTACACTTAGTGGTTACAATTCACTCTAAGCAGCACTGCTATGCTTCGTTGTTGCTGAACAGTCTTGAAGTTGCAAATGCAGAACACTTGAACATTTTAGAACAGAACATAAAAGGGGTTTTCTTACTTCAGACATTGGGGCACCGTTCTAGTAATAGGTGCAGGTCACAGAGGTGGGACACACCTATCTGACATTGGTGGCATTTCCTAGCTATATGCCACCAATGTGTGAGGTGACCCCAATGTGTGAACCACTTTAACAGTCCATAATATAAACAAACTCAACCTCAGGCCCGTGCTGCCTTCACACAGACATCTTCATTTCGAACCAGATAAAATTCAATCCAAGTTATATCATATATAATACATCTACCTATCTTTTAAGAGAAGGAGGATCACTCTCCACAATCTGTCACGCTACCCTTCATAAGCCGACCCCTCCTACACTACTGTTTAGGGTCCTACTCAACAGGACCAAACCACACTGGCCACATCACAGATCTTGAGGCAGTCGAGCTTTCGCAATACAGTGGGTACCAGTCTTTCTCAGGCTGCTGCACCATGCAATTCCTCAGTGACATTCTGCAGGCCTTGTAAGGTGACACCACAATATCCTCAGGGTCCTTGTTACTCTCTTCCCAGCCACCAAGCCAAAGACACTTCCATACTGGAAAAGCCTCGACTTAGCTGTCTCATCAGGCACCTCAAATGGTCTACTAGACACACTGCCACCTATAGGCATCTTACACAGACTATATACACACCCTTGATGCCAAACCACTACCTCTTCTAAATGAATTGTGGCTCAGTGCTCCAACATAACAACACACACACCTACAAACATCAGTGTCAGGCACTCCCTGGGCCCATGTTGATGCCAATACCTCTTTCTGCTGGCTGATAGCTAGGAAACTGGCATTGTTGCTGTCAGCTACCATGATAGGACATGGCAGCAATGTCACATACTGCAGGCCAGTCGGTTCATGCAACCGACGCCCTCAAGATGCACAGAACTTCAGGGCACACCATCCCAAATGACAGCATAAACATAGAAAACATAGAAACATACAATGTGTCATCAGATAAGAACCATTTGGCCCATCTAGTCTGCCCAATATACTGAATACTATGGATAGCCCCTGGCCCTATCTTATATGAAGGATGGCCTTATGCCTATCCCATGCATGCTTAAACTCCTTCACTGTATTTGCAGCTACCACTTCTAGAGGAAGGCTATTCCATGCATCCACTACTCTCTCAGTAAAGTAATACTTCCTGATATTACTTTTAAACCTTTGCCCCTCTAATTTAAAGGGAACCTGTCACCGGGATTTTGTGTATAGAGCTGAGGACATGGGATGCTAGATGGCCGCTAGCACATCTGCAATATCCAGTCCCCATAGCTCTGTGTGCTTTTATTGTGTAAAAAAAAAACACGATTTGATACATATGCAAATTAACCTGAGATGAGTCCTGTCCCTGAGATGAGTCAGGGACAGGACTCATCTCAGGTTAATTTGCATATGTATCAAATCGTTTTTTTTTACACAATAAAAGCACACAGAGCTATGGGGACTGGGTATTGCGGATGTGCTAGCGGCCATCTAGCAACCCAAAATCACGGTGACAGGTTCCCTTTAAAACTATGTCCTCTTGTAGCAGTTTTTCTTCTTTTAAATATTCTCTCCTCTTTTACCTTGTTGATTCCATTTATGTATTTAAAAGTTTCTATCATATCCCCTCTGTCTCGTCTTTCTTCCAAGCTATACATGTTAAGGTCCTTTAATCTTTCCTGGTAAGTTTTATCCTGCAATCCATGTACTAGTTTAGTAGCTCTTCTCTGAACTCTCTCCAAAGTATCAATATCCTTCTGGAGATATGGTCTCCAGTACTGAGCACAATACTCCAAATGAGGTCTCACTAGTGCTCTGTAGAGCGGCATGAGCGCCTCCCTCTTTCTACTGGTAATGCCTCTCCCTTTACACCCAAGCATTCTGCTAGCATTTCCTGCTGCTCTATGACATTGTCTGCCTACAAGATATATGTATCACATTTTATAATGTACGTACCAGGAAATAACAAACAACCCTATAAACACCAAAGTCGCTAAAAGTAAATCACACACAGTCTTTTTACAATGTTCACCCCATTAAGGTCTAATACACATCACTGTTCTTCAAGCTTGCCAGCAATTGCCTAATGATTAGGCTATTGTCGGCCAAGCATGAAGAACAGTGAGATTCCGTCGACTCTGCACTTGCCAAACCTATTGTAGTTAGGCGGATCCAGTAACATAACAGTTTTAAAGGGAACAGTAGACGATGTAACAGAAAGGCTCTTCTTAATAATGCAATGGCACACAAAGTTCTTACAATTCATTGATGTGGAAGTATTCAGGACTCCTTGTTTCAAGGGTGCCAGCCTTTTCCATAGCCACCTTAAAGGAGTTGCCCAGGATGTTACTACTGATGGCCTATTATCGGGATAGGCTGTCAGTATCTAATTGGTAGACACCCTGCACCCCTGCCATTCAGATGTTCTATGTTACCTCTAGTGCTGAAAGAGAAGTTGGTTGCAGAAATACACAGATCCATAGTGGACGGAGCTGGTTACTGCAGCATTGCTTCCGCTGAGATAAATGGGACCGGCGTGGCAATTACCCATTCTGTCCACCGCACAATAGATGGAGCTATGCATTTCTGGCTGCTTCCAGTGCTGGAGCTGCTGCAGAACAGCTGATTAGTGGGGGTGCAGGTGTCGGACCCTCACTGCTCTGATGTTGATGGCCTATTCTGAGGATAGGCTGTTAATAATAAAATCCTGGGCAAAATCTTTAAATAGGTTTCTGAGATTCTGAAAACATGGCTGCTTTCTTTCATACACTGCTCAAAAAAATAAAGGGAACACTTAAACAACACAATGTAACTCCAAGTCAATCACACTTCTGTGAAATCAAACTGTCCACTTAGGAAGCAACACTGAGTGACAATCAATTTCACATGCTGTTGTGCAAATGGGATAGACAACAGGTGGAAATTATAGGCAATTAGCAAGACACCCCCAATAAAGGAGTGGTTCTGAAGGTGGTGACCACAGACCACTTCTCAGTTCCTATGCTTCCTGGCTGATGTTTTGGTCACTTTTGAATGCTGGCGTTGCTTTCACTCTAGCGGTAGCATGAGACGGAGTCTACAACCCACACAAGTGGCTCAGGTAGTGCAGCTTATCCAGGATGGCACATCAATGCGAGCTGTGGCAAGAAGGTTTGCTGTGTCTGTCAGCGTAGTGTCCAGAGCATGAAGGCGCTACCAGGAGACAGGCCAGTACATCAGGAGACGTGGAGGAGGCTGTAGGAGGGCAACAACCCAGCAGCAGGACCGCTACCTCCGCCTTTGTACAAGGAGGAACAGGAGGAGCACTGCCAGAGCCCTGCCAAATGACCTCCAGCAGGCCACAAATGTGCATGTGTCTGCTCAAACGGTCAGAAACAGACTCCATGAGGGTGATATGAGGGCCCGACGTCCACAGGTGGGGGTTGTGCTTACAGCCCAACACCATGCAGGACGTTTGGCATTTGCGAGAGAACACCAAGATTGGCAAATTCGCCACTGGCGCCCTGTGCTCTTCACAGATGAAATCAGGTTCACACTGAGCACATGTGACAGATGTGACAGAGTCTGGAGACGCCGTGGAGAACGTTCTGCTGCCTGCAACATCCTCTAGCATGACCGGTTTGGCTTTGGGTCAGTAATAGTGTGGGGTGGCATTTCTTTGGAGGGCCGCACAGCCCTCCATGTGCTCGCCAGAGGTAGCCTGACTGCCATTAGGTACCGAGATGAGATCCTCAGACCCCTTGTGAGACCATATGCTGGTGCGGTTTGCCCTAGGTTCCTCCTTATGCAAGACAATGCTAGACCTCATGTGGCTGGAGTGTGTCAGCAGTTCCTGCAAGACAAAGGCATTGATGCTATGGACTGGCTCGCCCGTTCCCTAGACCTGAATCCAATTGAGCACATCTGGGACATCATGTCTCGCTCTATCCACCAAAGTCACGTTGCACCACTGGGAGGAGATCCCTCAGGAGACCGTCCGCCACCTCATCAGGAGCATGCACAGGCGTTGTAGGGAGGTCATACAGGCACGTGGAGGCCACACACACTACTTAGCCTCATTTTGACTTGTTTTAAGGACATTACATCAAAGTTGGATCAGCCTGTAGTGTGTTTTTCCACTTTAATTTTGAGTGTGACTCCAAATCCAGACCTCCATGGGTTAAAAAATTTGATTTTCATTTTTTTATTTTTGTGTGATTTTGTTGTCAGCACATTCAACTATGTAAAGAACAAAGTATTTCAGAAGAATATTTAATTAATTCAGATCTAGGATGTGTTATTTTTGTGTTCCCTTTATTTTTTTGAGCAGTGTATATTGCATACAATCCCTTTAGGGCAAATGTACAGTAGGTCAGACTGAAGTTTTGTCCTACATATTCTTCTCATCAAGGAAAGAATGTAAGCTTCAACCATGAAATTGCATTTACAATATGATATGATACGATAGTATAGGAAATGTATTTTTCCATGTAGAACTGTGCATTATATACTTTTAGGTGACTGGTTTCTTTTAACATACTCAGCATACATTACCTCAGACACACTTAGGGGAAAACTTGTAATACAAATCAACAGGAGTGTACTCATATCCATAAGATGGCAGATAATTGACATACCTGCTTTAGTCCCAAGTGCATTTTCAAAAACACAAATAAAGATAATGATAAAAGGAGGGTCAGATAGAGTATACTGCAAGAACCCGAGATTTATGGCGAATGAAAAGCTGATTAGATATCTCTCCCAGCTGGGGCTCAGGAGGATGATGACAGAATGACATCAAGTTATTAAGAGTGGTCAGATTTATGAGTGAAATGGAAAGGAACTTTGCTTTTGTCCTGTTTTCTTCTAAACATGGAACAGGTAATAAGATGCTCGAAAAAGACTTAAGGCAGTAGGAAATGTTTAGCCAAGGATAATGTTAAGACATTTGTTTTAGCAAATATTTGGAAACAGATGGCCTTCTACTGACAAATTATTTCAGAATTTCCATCTTAGTATAATATTATGTTGAGTTCAGACTGGCTAGAAATGCATCATAAGAGCTTTGGGGACAAGGCAGTTGAAAATCATATTATCTATGGTACTGTGATCAGTAAGTTAAAAGGGAACCTATCACCGGGATTTTGGGTATAGAGCGGAGGACACTGGTTGCTAGATGGCCTATAGCACATCCGCAATACCCAGTCCCCATAGCTCTGTGTGCTTTTATTGTGTAAAAAAAACGATTTGATACATATGCAAATTAACCTGAGATGAGTCCTGTACGTGACTCATCTCAGGGACAGGACTCATCTCAGGTTAATTTGCATATGTATCAAATCAATTTTTTTACACAATTAAAGCACACAGAGCTATGGGGACTGGGTATTGCGGATGTGCTAGCGGCCATCTACCAACCCATGTCCTCCGCTCTATACACAAAATCCAGGTGACAGGTTCCCTTTAAACCAGGGGATGCTTCACGGAATTCGCCAGGTATTTGCTAACAAGAGTTCATAGAAACACTCTTTGGTGATTATCTGGTGGTGTAAAGGTGCCACTGATGGAGTAGAACACTCATTTGTTGGGTAATTTGATTGTTTTTGTAGGCACCTAAGTTATTGTTTGCTGGCAGCAGATGACTCTATGTAAACAACCTCTGCTACCGGCAAACAACGAGTCTGTATGGGGATGGGCAATGGCATTAGTGATCACTTCTCCCCATACTCTGGAGGAGATCTCTTCATGTAAATGCAGCGGTCTCCTTCACTGATGAGCAGGCGCTTGTTGGGAAAGAATGCTTGCTTCCTTGCAATTACTTGCAAAATTGGCAGTGTAAAGGTCTTTATTTGCAGGAGCAATTTGAGTAACAGAGTATGAGAGTTGCCTGCCAACAAATTCCAAATGGCTGCCCTATGTGCCTCTATTTTGTAAATTGGAACAACAAGGTTAATTTTGCCAGGTGCCAATGGACGGCCCCTTTATTTTCTCCATCTGCAGAATGGTGGTATCTGATTTTAAATGCAAAGACTACATATTATATTATACATATTATAATAGTCTCTGCTGCACCCGTTGGTTTTAGCAGGACTGGCTAACAATATAATGTGTGTGGGGAGCTCCTACATATGATGTTGGGGGCAGAAGGACAGGTCACTTTCAATTTTAGCCTCTGATTATTTTGTTCTCCTGGGCAGAGAAGCCACTGGCAGAGGTGTCTGGCAGAATGTTTGTCTTCTCCCCTCAATGAAACCACATACGTACTTCGCCAAATCAAGTGTGTATGTGTATGAGGAAATTGGGAGAGATGTTAGAACATAATGCACTTGACAGACAGCTATTAAATGTGTATGGAAACCTTTAGGTTGCCCTACAATATCACCCAAATTAATCTTTTTCATAAAGGGAACAATTTGCAATGCAGTAATGTATCAAAAAGTAGCTTGAAGCTCCTGGATCCTGACGCAAAGTCTATCTGATTACCCTTAGACACCATTTACAGCATTCTCTATGGTAGAGAATCTTTGGGGAAGGTTTACTATGACTGACATACATCAGTCTTAGTAAAAAGTGTGCTGGTCTCTTAATAAATAATAATAGGTAATTTTCTGTTTTTCTGCTCAGAATCTGACATCTGATACAGCTATGAATTGTGTAGATTTCAGCTATAATTTACATCAGTTTCTGGAGTAAATGATAGTAAATAGGGTGGGGCATGGGAGGCCATGCCCTTTCCCGCAAATATCTACTCTTATTCCCAACATTTTTAAATAGTGGTGAGGAGGTCAAATAGACTCAAAGTATGGCAGAATTATAGCGTGTGGAATTATCTGTGACTTTACGACACTATGGCTCCCTTTTAGGTGTAACTGCAGATTCTGCTTCTAATTCCCTGGATTCCATTCATGGATGGATATTATAATCTACAGATAAGCAAATGTATTGATATTTTGTATGGTAAAGACATTTCCATATTATGACCTTATGCTGATTCCAAGAATGAAGACAGCATTGAACAAGAATTGTACTCTCTGTATTCTATTAAGATGTACTAATATAATGCAATTCAGGCTGTGAATATATACAGTACTTTGTATACTATTCATATCTTATTGAAATAATATTTAAGTTCCTTAAGCAATGTATATAGATTATCTCTATAACCTTCGGTATAGTTCATAAATCACAATGATAAGGTAAAGTACAGCTTTCCAGCTCATATAGATTGTGAACTTATTGTGAATTGTATGTCCGAAGGTGGAATTCCTCCAAATGTTTTACGTCTGCAGTTAATATTGGAAGAATTTAGTGCCATAATCTGATAAGTGGTTGGCATGATTTTTTTCTAATTGAAGCAGAAAACCCGTGTATGGAACTATTACATTAAAATGTCTGTCAGAGATATCTTTTTTTAAATCCATCCCCCCAAGAGAACTTGTGAAGAGAGCTATACTTTTCTGCTGATCACTGCTTCATTTGAATTCCATGGCTCCCCGCCTGGGCTCTCTTCTGTGTTCTTCCAGTCCCTACATGTAAAGCTGGGTTTACACGGGGATATCCTACGGTCGGAATGCGTCCTTCCCGACCAGGGCCGTCTTTAATTGATTGGACCCTGGGCAAGAATTTACTTGGGCCCCCTGCAATCACGCCCTCCACCACAACACACACACAAAAATAAATTCCACACACCTCGTAGAGTAGTAAACTTAAAAAATGATGAGTGGCCACTAGAGGTGTTCCTTGGCAGTAATGTAAATACTGCCATTTTTTCTAAAAAGGCAGTGTTCACATTAAAAAGATTGCAGAGACATGCTATAGACACCAGAACTACTACTTTTAGCTGTTGTGGTTCTGGTGACTATAGTGTCCCTTAATTTAGAGGAAAAAAATAATGAGCACAAAAGTATCAAATAAAATGGCTGTATCATTATTCTAAAAATTAAAAGAGCACAACTTCTGACACAAATATATAGTATATTGCAGATTTCTTTTTTTTTTACATAGTGCAGATAGTACTGTACTACTAACCCCTCCATCCACCCCTACATACAGGGTAATACAGCGCCACATACCTCTTACATCCAGTGACGTCTCTTTGATGTAGATGTTCTCTTTCCTCATCTTCTCCTTTCAGACCTGCAAATCCCCTTAACAGTGACCTCCAAAGCGCACTGACCCCCTTAACCCCTTAAGGACACAGCCCTATTTCACCTTAAGGACCAGGCCATTTTTTGCAAATCTGACCAGTGTCACTTTAAGTGCTGATAACTTTAAAACGCTTTGACTTACCCAGGCCGTTCTGAGATTGTTTTTTCATCACATATTGTACTTCATGACACTGCTAAAATTGGGTCAAAAAAGTAAATTTTTTTGCATAAAAAAATACCATATTTACCAAAAAATTTTAAAAATTAGCAAATTTCAAAGTTTCAGTTTCTCTACTTCTGTAATACATAGTAATACCCCCCAAAAATTGTGATGACTTTACATTCCCCATATGTCTACTTCATGTTTGTAGCATTTTGGGAATGATATTATATTTTTTGGGGATGTTACTTAGCAAATTTTGAAATTTTTCAGAAATCTGCTAAATCCCACTTTTTATGGACCAGTTCAGGTTTGAAGTCACTTTGTGAGGCTTACATAATAGAAACCACCCAAAAATGACCCCATTATAGAAACTACACCCCTCAAGGTATTCAAAACTGTTTTTACAAACGTTGTTAACCCTTTAGGTCTTTCACAAGACTTCATGGCAAATTTCTTTCAATATTTTCAAATATAATACATTTTTTCCAGGAAAAAAACAAGGGTTAACTGCCAAACAAAACTCAAAATGGGTTGCCCTGATTCTGTAGTTTGCAGAAACACCCCATATGTGGTCGTAAACTACTGTTTGGCCAAACGGGAGGACATGGAAGGAGGGGAACACCATATGGGTTTTGCCAGGCAGATTTTGCAGGACTGGTTTTGTTTATACCATGTCCCATTTCAAGCCCCCCCTTGCACCCCTAGAATAGAAATTTCAAAAAAGTGACTCCATCTAAGAAAGTACACCCCTCAAGGTATTCAAAACTGGGTTTACAAACTTTGTTAACCCTTTAGGTTTTCCTCAAGAGTTAATGGCAGATGGAGAATCAATTTAGAAATTTCTATTTTTTGGAAAATTTTCCATTTTAGCCCATTTTTTCCAGCAATAAAGTAAGGGTTAACAGCCAAACAAAACTCAATCTGTACGAGGGGCGAGAGTAATCCGTTCAAAACTGAGGACTTGCCTGAATTTTTCCCCATAGGAATGTATTAGTGCCGGATCCGGCATTCAAAATACCCGAATGCCTGGATCCATCCTTCCGGCCTGCGCATGCGGCCGGTCATCAATCACTTTGGGGCCAAATTTGAGCAGGCCTACGTACCTGGAAGGGAGGTCACGGTTGATGAGTCTCTCGTTGCGTTCAAGGGGAGACTCAGTTTCCGCCAATACATTCCCACAAAGCGGGCGAGGTATGGCGTGAAGCTATACAAAATTTCCGGTATAGAGCCCCTGTGACGGAACTCTATGCCGGAAAAGAAAAACCCTAGTGTCAAAGTACCCTAACTTCTTATAGTACCTTGTAGATTTGTAAATACGGGTTGGGGAACTGTCTCCATTAAGGCATAGGTTTTGGACTGCTTTCTGATACAACCATGTGTGTTTAAACACTGGCAGGACAATTTTTGGAACATTTTTTTAATTTTAAAAAGCATATACTGTATCTGACAGCACAGTGTTTCTTTTTTTTTAACAGGCTGTAACACAGTCAACCATGCATTAACTCATAACAATTTATGTTGTCAGTTTTACTGTGACACTATTTACTATTGCTTTCTTTGCATTAGAAAGCTTGAACAGGGAGACACAGAGAAAAAAAATAAAAAATAAAAAATAAATTAAGGTAAAGACAATGCCCTATGAGAACTCAGAGTGTCATACACCAATTTTCATGCCTGTTGGAACAGGTTTTATTCAGGTAAAACTGATTCGGACCCAAATATAATTTTCTGACCAACTTGGAATTGAATTGGACCCGGAATTAATTTCAAGAGATTTGCTCCTCTCTATTCCCTCTCTCAAATTCTATTGTCCTGCAACATGTTTTTCTTAGAATGTTTCCTTGTCGTGTAGAGTTGTTCTTTTCATATTATTGCTTTCTCTTCCCTTTTCTTTTGTAAGTTACTTTTTCTATGCCTACTAATAATGATAAAGAATTTATATAAAAAAAGTAAAGTATAATAACTTTGTCACGTGTAGTGGCTCAGAGTCTTACTAGTGTATCACCAGATTCAAAAAGATGACCATCTAGCAACTCTCACTATGTATTTTAATGGAGGTACATTCCAGCAAAATTTTTAAGCCCCAATTTTAGAAGATAGGACTTGAAGCTAATTGACATTAAGGGCTTTGATTTAATCAGAGACCACAGATCACATTGTCACCATAGCAGTCCAGACTTGTCCAGCAGATGTCTCTACACTGTGCAAAGGATAAAGAGGAATGTAAATCAATAAGAGAAAAGTAACAGTTTTCATCTTCTTGGACATCCTAATATTCCTTCAGTATTTTGAAAATGATTTCCAATAAAGGTGAAAAATAATGTTACATCAACTGAACCATAGTTCAAAAGTACCAAAGGCAATTCTTGAATAGTGGGATTCCACAAAACGTTGCTCACAGGAAATCAGGCTGGAAATGACAAAATTAAGCTTGTTTTTAACAATATGGTATCACAAAGGGAAATATACCAAGATAAGGGGACTAAACAGGAACATCAATAAATGTGTTTCTGTAATGAATCTGGCTGACCCCATATTAACCTCACTCTGTCATACAGTTGGACAGGGAAGACAGCATAGAACGATAGCACAGCCCACACTGTTATAGTAAAAATGATAGAAAAAGTCAAACGTTATCAATTGAGGAGCACATACTAGTAAAGCCATACGTAAGGATAGAAATTCTTCCACTGAAAGGAAGACAGCAGCGACAGTCAGGTTATTTTGGGATACATTGGGGAAGTGATATAGAAAATCAGGATGGAAGAAAATGCCAGAGGTTTCCTCATCATTTTCCTAAGGAATGCAGAGGTAATGGGTCATGTTCACTATGAAACAAGAATACCACTGATGAAATCCAAAGTCACGATAATGATCATTTTTATTTCAACCAATATTTTTATTTATTGAGAAAGCATATGATACACAATGAGAATGCATGTAATATCTGTTTTAGGTAACATTAAATTTACCAATACGGATAAAAACAGAGGATCTTGCCTCTCATTTGGCCCATAACTTATTTCATCCAGCAAAAACGTTTGAAAAATGTTTCCTTTTTCAAATTTCAAGTGTTTCAATAATAGTATTTTGGCAGGCAGAATAGTACAGTCTGTGCATGTGTGCAGAGGCAGGATACATCTCTCACCCTTGGTCCATGAATTTCAGTATGATAGTTGTTGACTGGACAATCATTGGGGTAACTGTGTCCTATGTTTATACCAACTATTAGTTGGCTTACTTTACCATTAGAATTGTGGTGCAATTGAAGAGCAAAATGGTGTATTTTATGGCATGCCCCTTTCCTGAAAAAAATACATCCCTTTTCTGTTACGTTCCATCCCTAGCCAAGGAAGGGCGTTGCAGTTTTTTTCTTCTTCACATTTTGTTGCAATTTACGACTACTTCTAGGTTCACCCACATTAGTAAGTTTTGGCCGATGTGTCTAAATCAAGTGAAAACTGTTTCCGTTTAAATAAAGCAGCAAGTAGTATAGAGATCAAATACAGTAAATGCGTATACAAGGCTGCCAAACTGTGAGCAACTGGAAAATTCATCTAAATCTCCACTAATGTTTTTTACTTAGGCAAAAATCACTATACACCAAGCTCGGATGGACTGTTGCCATTCTTATTCCTACGCATCATGTAGTGGTGCCTAAAAGTTTTCAGTAGGGACAGGACATACACACATTTCCTATGTTATTTTTTTACTATAATCACCATGGACCAGACCATTTGATTCATTGATGACCTTTACCTATTGATAGCATCATACACTGATGGATGTGTCTCATGAACAGTGACCATCTAGAAGGACAGTATGGTATAATAACTCTATGGGTTATTGTTCATTAAGTTACCGCGCATGGCATTCTGGGTTATAATCTTTGGTTTAGATTTATAGTGATTCATGATTGCTTGTGTTTTGTTTTCATGCATCTATTAAAAGTTTTTTGTTTTCAAATTGATTACCATGGTCAGACTAGGAAATTAAAGTGACCCTGAAAACTAAATAAAAGTGTCCTCATGTTTTAGGCGGGTCCAAATTGCTAGAAGGCAGGGCAACACAAGTAGGCAGGGCCAACACAAGTAGTTGGGGTGAACACAAGTAGACTGGGTAAGCAATACCATAGTGCTGCACAAAATACTATCCCAGCAGAACCCAATATCACATTGCAGCAGAATATACTGACCCAGATGCTGCCTCTCTATGGTGGCCATCAATAGCTGCCACATTCTGTTCTCCGCCTCCTCCAGTTGTATCTAATTAAGATATGGAGCAGGGAATTTGGGAGGTGAGATGCCTGAGCACCAAGCCAGCCCTTCCTCCAGCATACTGCCTAAACTTAATATAGTAAAGTTTCCAATACTGCCCGAGTAGTATGCTCCCCAAGTGGCCAAAGACAGAAGACAAAAAAAAATACTCTGCTGCAGGCCACAAACCTTTTCCAGCCTTCAGCCTGAGATGCCTGTGTTCCTGTGCCATTTGTACACTGTCTCATATAGTTTCCTGTGGCCCATGAGGGTGAAAAGCAGGAGAGGGAGCCATGGGCTGCCATGGCCCACCACAGTATTCAACTGTATCTTTGTCCTCAGGACAGTGATACAGTTGAATTCAGGAGGGCATATGCAGCCTCTGGCCAAGTACATACCGTATCTGATGCTCCTGATCTTAATTACCAATTTGAGCATCAGATTGTTATGTACCCGCCCAGCGGCAGTGAGAAGGGCTTGGGCGACCCTCTGGGCATTGCTCCACCTGGAAATCTCCCTGTAGGGTCTATGGCCAGTCCATCCCTACTGATTACTATAACAGATTGCAAGTTTCTTAGCCAAAGCTACAGTATGTCCAAGTGCTATAATGCATTCATAAATCTCATAAGACTTCACTGGTCAGACTGCTACCTGGCCACAGAGACTGTTTGTTTTACTTTATAGAAACTAGACTGGAGATTGGAAAAAGTCTTCCGAGATTGGAGGTCTTCCACTTGGGCTATCTATGGAAAAGGTTTTGGCAAACTGAGAGTTTAAAGGGGTTCTCTGGGAATTAAGAACATGAAAATACTTAAATATTACTTTAGTATAAATATATTCCCAAATACATTTCATTAGCTATAATGGTTTATTTTGTCTGGGGAGCAATAATTAGGAGAAATAAAATGGCTGCTGTCCTATTAGTACACACAAAACCTGTCCTAATCAATCACAACACTGAGCTACAGAGCTGCCTCATCCTCCTCTCTGCTTGTCAGGGATTATGATCCTGAATACAGATGATAAGATCTTCAACTGTATCTCTGTAGGAATGGAGTTCGTGAGGCGACATGAAGTACAGAGAGGATGGACAGGACCTACTGTGGTAATGTGGGGCTGTGGTAATGGAGACTGCATACAAGAGCTGCTGCTCATTATCTACACCCCACTATCCTCTCTGTACTTCATGTCTCCTAATGAACTCCATTCCCACAGAGATTCATCTGAAGATCATATTATACTGTGTTCAGGATCATAATCCCTGACAAGTAAGAGAGGAAGATGGCGCAGCTCTTTAACTTGTCCTCCTGTGTAATTAGGACAGGTTTTGTCTGGACTAGTAAAATGGCGGCCATTTTATTTTTCCTAATGACTGCTCCCCTGACAAAACGAGCCATTGTAACTAATGAAAGGTATTTGGGAATATATTTATAATGAAGTAATATTTAAGTATTTTCATTTTCTGAATTCACGGAGAACCCCTTTAAGGGTGGGTTCACACTAGCGTTAAGGATTCAGTTATGGCTTTCCGTTATAACATGGTTATAACGGAAAATAATGGAATCCATAAGATGGAAGGACGGATCCGTTCTTCTGCCCATAGACTTTAAAAGGCATTCCGTTTGCTTTCCGCCTAATAGAAGTCTATGGGAATCAAAACGGATCAGTCAGGACTTTGTTTTCCGTCTTGCATAACAGGAACCAGACAGATCCGTTATGCTTTCCCATAGACTTTTATTAGTACGGAAAGCAAACGGAATGCCTTTTAAAGGCTTCCATTTCGCATTCTGTCTGGTCATTCTGTTATTTTTCGTTATAACCATTTTATAACGGAAAGCCATAACGGAATCCCTAACGCTAGTGTGAACCCACACTAAATTCTTCATGCTCTTGGAGTAGTCCAGTCTGAACATATTGGGTGAGATTTATCAAAACTGGTGTAAAGAAAAAAATGGCTTAGTTGCCCATAGCAACCAATCAGATTCTACCTTTCATTTTTCAGAGCTCCTTTCGAAAATGAAAGGTGCATCTGACTGCTTGCTATAAGCAATTAAGCCAGTTTCCCTTTACACCAGTTTTGATAAATCTCACCCATTATGACCCTAGATAATAGTATGTTTATTATTACATAATATAAGTCTTTTAGCCATATACAATACTTCCCATTTAGTGTGCATAATGCTAAGCTTTGCCTTCATCCCTGTTTGATATACTCCTAATGTTACCATGATCCTGGGACTGACCGACCCTTTAACTCCTTAAGCTTAGTTTTAATTTTCCAATTTCCAGCAATAGACAAACTGTTATTTCCCAGGAGTGGTTGTTGATTTGAAGGCAGAAAAAATGTATTGCTATCACATAACATGTTGGGATTTAAGGTTTGCTAGGAAGAGGCATCCTAAGCTTTTAATAGTGTCAGTGTCATGGATTAGTAGGTTAATCTCAGGATACCTACTGAGGATATATGTTTATTACTAACATTTAAATAGGGCTTTAGTGCATTAGTCCCACTAAAGCATGGGTAGTATTATCACAGGAATATGGAAATGCTTCTGTGACTGGAAAAAGGCAAAGGTAATACGTACTTATTGCTGTTCGAATGAAGAATTTAGCTTTTTTTTTAATTTATTTGATGTCTATGAAAAAAGTTTGTTTATAACGAATTTTATTTTTATGTACACACCTTAACATTTAAATTGCAACAAGAAGGACAAACTGTAAGGTTATGCAAATTAAGAAAGTACCAAGTGTCGCTAGCTGCAATTTGTGGCATGTGGGAGGGGCATAAAAGACAGATTGAAAGTAAAAAAATTTTAGCCACATGAAAACTAAAAAATTGGATAACGTAGTGTGGGATGATTGTGCAATGCCTCCCATTTGTCGACATGCCAGTTATCACCACTTTTCACACATTGAAAGGGATACAACCCTTGAACTGAGAGACCTTGTGTCATGTTCCAGCGAGAGTCCTACCGACCCCTAAAACATATCTCAGTCAAAAAGAGCTGCACAGACAGGCAGACAAGAAGATGCCTGGACCCCATGCAAAACGGATGCATGGCGGTCACAGGCAGAGCTGCCCAAATAGGCAGACAAGCAGATGCCTGGACCCCCTGTGGAACGAATGCAAGGCGCTCACAGTCAGAGCTGTCCAGACAGGCAGACAAGCAGATGCCTCAAGCCCAAACGAAACGGATGCATGGCAGTCACAGGGAGACCTGCACAGACAGGCAGATTTCTGGACCCCATGCGGAACAACACATGGCAGTCACATAGCTGCACAAACAGGCAGACAAGCAGATGGCTGGATCCCATGTGGAATGACACATGGCGGTCACAGTCAGAGCTGCGCCAACAGGCAGACAAGCAGATGCTTGGATCGCATGTGGAAGTGATGTATGGCGTTCATATGCAGAGCTGCACAGACAGGCAGATGTCTGGACCCTATGCGGAATGACACAAGGCGGTCACAGACAGAGCTGCACAAAAAGGCAGACAAGCAGATGCCTGGACCCCATTCGGAAGGACATATTAACCCACAAGAACCAGACAACAGGGAGGGGAGCAAGAACATACAAGGAGAACAGTACACACAGTACACACACAGGCTGCCATAACTAGTCTACACGACATCCACTGTAGCCAGTACTCCAGAATAACCAATGTGAGCAAACACGGCAACCCGTGTCACAATGAACCACACTGTGACACCACGGTTTATAACTCTGGTAGATGGCTACACACCTAGGCCAAGATGTCAGCACTTTGACATTGTGTGCCGTGGCTCACCACCAGGGGTGGTCCAGCGGGTCTGCCCCCCCCCCCCCGTTCTAGTTGCCAGCGGCGGTGGGAGGGGTGGGCAGTAGGAGATGAGTGCTTCCATTGTGGAAGCGCTCATCTCCATATTAATCAGTTTCGCCGTCCTCAGAACTGCGATACAGATGGCTGTGCTGCAGCGGGGCAGGGGAGGGAGAGGCGTCTCCCTTCCCTGTTCTTCCGATAGGCCTATCAGAGGGCGGCTCAGCACACAGCAGGGACACAGGCCGGAAGAGGCCTGCATCACATCACTGCAGATAAAGGTAAGTATTTGATTTTTTTATTTTTTTTTGGGGGGGGGAGCTGGCATTTCTTAGAGCCCCATTTTTTTGGGGGTGGCACTCTGGGAGCATTTATTTCTTGGCCATTTTTTGGGGGGGCATTTCTTACTGGCACATTATGGGGGGAGCACTATGGGGGCATCTGGGGGCTCTAAAGCGGCTTTTTTTTATTGGCACATTATGGGGGGCACTATAGGGGAGAGCGGCACTATGGGGCATCTGGTGGCACTATAGGGGCATTATTTGCGGGCACTATGGAGAAGTAGGGGCTCTAAAGGGGTGCACTATGGCATCTGGTGGCACTAAGGGGGCATTTTTTACTGGAACATAATGGGAGGCACTATAGGGGAGAGCGGCACTATGGGGCATTATTTGGGGGCACTATGGGGGAGTGGATCACTATTGGGGCATCTGCTGGGGTCACTAAAAAGGGCCATTTTTTTTACTAGCATTATGGGGGACATTATAGGGAAGGGGGAGAGGAGCACTGTGAGGGCATTTACTGGGGCATTATATAGGGGTATTTTATACTGGCATACATTATGGGGACATTAGCTCAACTGCGGGCACTAAGCGGGGGTATTTCATGTACTGTCATATTATTAGGAGAATTATTACTATTAGGGGGTATTATGGGGAGCTTTACTACTACTGGGGGGCTATGAGGAGCATGATCACTAGTATGGGCACTATAGGGGCATTATTACTAAGTGTGCTTTGGCAGAGAATTATTTCTATTGGTGGGATTTTGGGGAGCACTGTTACTTTGGGGGGCACCCTGGCATAGTATCAGCTTAGCACAATTATTTTTGGGGGACATTATCTTTATGCTTTTTTAGAGCACTGTGTGCCAATAATTGTTGAAGGGGGCACTATCAGTGTGGTAGCAGTATTTCCAGGGGGACTGTTTCTTCAGTATAGTATTGGGGTGGCAGGAAAGGGTGTTCAGAAGATGTGAAGATGATGGAAAAGTGGGAAACTAATGTCTGTTTATCAATCTCTGCAGAGACGGGAGATGGCTGAAAAATCATCATGGCGGTCTGGTCTGAATGGAGAAGATGAGGAAAGAGAACGTCTACAACAAAGGTGACATCACTGGATGTAAGAGGTATGTGGCGCTATATAGGAGAGGAGATGCTCCGGCTCCTCCCCCTGCCATTTGCAGAAGGAGGATTCAGAGCAGGTGAGGACAGCCAAGGGGGGCAGCAGGCCACGGGTGGGTGGCAGATGGTGGGGGGAACCACAAGCCTTGAGCAGGATCTGGGGAGGGAGGAGAGCGGAGGAGCTTCCTGGCTGTAGCCTGCTGTTTATTGTATAATGTGAAGCAGGCAGTGCGGCCAGGACAGGCCCCCCCTCTCCGTATGATGTGTAGAGACAGGCCTCAATAATAGAATTTCAGCTGTACAGTGTTTGTTGGGAGTGGCTATTATATGTTTTAATAATGGGCGGGGCCCAAAAATTTGCACGTCGCACTACATTTTTCGACTCCTACAGGGCTTTTAGAAATGGCACATTTTTAAATATGAAGGAGGCTTTGAAAAATGGGCGGGTAAAAGAATTGGCACAGCGTGCTACACGTGCCACATTTTTTGCCTTTCAGACCCCCCCTAGACAAAATTCCTGGGGTCTCCCCTGATTTTGTGTCCTGGTGTTTGGGAAGACAATGAAAAAGTAGAATGACAGCAAGATATGAACAGAGGTGAACATCTGCACGGACGGATCCTCTGATTAGAAGAAAGGCATGTAGTGGACATCATATCCCAAACCTAGGAAAACTGTGTCTGCACAAACCATTGGTAGGTGTTTGCACAACATTTGGTTATGAGTAGGGTTGAGCGAACCCGAACTGTAAAGTTCGGGTTCGTACCAAACTTTAGGATTTTTGGACCCCGGACCCAAACCCGAACATTTCCGTAAAAGTTCGGGTTCGGTGTTCTGCGCTTTCTTGGCGCATTTTGAAAGGCTGCACAGCAGCCAATCAACAAGCGTCATACTACTTGCCCCAAGAGTCCATCACAGCAGTGGCGTAACTACCGGGGAAGCAGCTGCTTCGGGGCCCGGCGTCCCGGCAGCGTGTGTGACAGTTTATTTACAAGTTCGTTAAATATCGATGTCTTACTGTTCAGGGCCCCTTCACAGCAGCTGACCAGGCCTTCTCGCTAATGTGATCTAATCTTACTGTCTCCTAAAGTCTTCTGATGTGTCTGGGATTCGAAATCAGAGGCAAAGCATTTACCCTCACAACCATAAAGGCTGCATTACAACTGAGTGAAAAAAAATGAGACTTCTACTGTTATAGCTGGCTAAGTGTACATCTATACACATGACAGCTACCCCAACACACCCAGCACTGCTATATCTCTATATGACAGCTGTCCCAGCACACTCAGCTCTGCTATATCTCTATAAATGAGCAGCTGTCATGTGTATAGATGTACACGTAGCCAGCTATAACAGTTGAAGTCTCATTTTTTTTCAACCAGCAGCAAGGCATCTTTTATGGTCTAGAGGTTAGGTGCTTTGCCTCTGATACAGAAGGTCGTGGGTTCGAATCCCAGCAGAAACCTTTTCTGAAATACAAGCATTGACTCCATATATGGACATACAGGGCGGGACACAGGAAGAGGCTGCATCGCATGTTGATTTTATTTTTTTTAATACCCGACTGTTACTGCCATGGGGGGAGCGGGGGGCACTTGATACTGGCACATGGGGGGGGGGAGAGGCACCTGATACTGGCACATGGGGGGGGGAGAGGCACCTGATACTGGCACATGGGGGGGGAGAGGGGTTGGCACCTGATACTGGCACCTGGGGGGGAGGGGGGGTTGGCACCTGATACTGGCACATGGGGGGGAGAGGGGTCGGCACCTGATACTGGTACCTTGGGGGGGGGGGGAGGGGTTGGCACCTGATACTGGCACCTGGGGGGGGTTGGCACCTGATACTGGCACATGGGGGGGGAGAGGCACCTGATACTGGCACATGGGGGAGGCACCTGATACTGGCACCTGGGGGGGGGAGAGAGGCACCTGATACTGGCACATGGGGGGGGGAGGGGTTGGCACCTGATACTGGCACATGGGGGGGAGAGAGGCACCTAATACTGGCACATGGGGGGGAGAGGGGTTGGCACCTGATACTGGCACCTGGGGGGGAGGGGGGGGGTTGGCACCTGATACTGGCACATGAGGGGGGGGGAGAGGCACTTGATACTGGCACTTTTTCTGTGGGGGGGGGGGAGATGGCACTATGATACTGGGACATGTGGGGGGGGGGGAGGAGAGAGGCACTTGATACTGGCACATGATGGGGGGGGGCATTATGGGGGACACTAGGCCGGCAGCCTATCAGAGGCCGGACACTGAGGGGCATCTACTGGGGCACTATATATGGGGCATTTTATACTGGTACATTATGGGGGGCACTAGCAGGAAGGGGGGAGAGGAGCACTATGGAGGCATTTACTGGGGGCACTATATAGGGGTATTTTATACTAGGACATTATGGGGCACTATGGGGACATTAGCTCAACTGGGGGCATTACAAGGGGGTATTTTTGCGCTGTCACATTATAAGGAGAATTATTACTACTGGGGGAGGGGCATTATGGTGGGCTTTATTACTCCCCCATGGTATGACCCCCTAGTAGCAGCACCAGCCTCTCCCTGCTCTGCGACCCCACTGCCCCTTCTCCAAATCCTTATTATGAAATCTTTCTCATTAGGATAAAGCACAACATCAGCTCCGCCGAGCCCCCCAGCCAAGTGTGGAAGTGGTGTCCGAGATCCCCAAGGGTCAAGTAACTGTAAGTTTTCATGTGAAATATGTTTATGTTATACACATATAGCATCCACTGTGCCCCACAATATACAGTATACCGCTACACTGTGCCAAAGGAGTGGGGTTTACACAGGAGGAGGGAGGTGCGAAGCGCGCTGGGTGGGGCCCTTACAAATATTTGCTGTGGGGCCCAGTCACTTCTAGTTACGCCCCTGCATCACAGCCATGCCTACTAATGGCATGGCTGTGATTGGCCAGAGCAGCATGTGACCCAGGCCCTATATAAGCTTAAGTCACGTAGCGCTGCACATCACTCTGCTGTTACAAGTGTAGGGAGAGGATGCTGCTGGACTTGTGATTTCAGGGAGAGAGTAGGAGAGAATCTAACTCAGCGATCTACAGAGAAATAGTTGTGTGGGTGCAGGACACAATTGTTTTACCCTGCCCTGAGGCCATTGACCAAACAAAATATAACTTTTATAATTCTGTTAGTTAGGTGGGTGGCGGCGGCCATTTTATGCAAGCTCAGTGCACCAGCACTGCATCTGAGCTTTTGGGACATTGCAAATAACCATTGTTTGGATTAGTCAGTGTGCAATTTAAGCTAGAAATACACCCATCATTTTCTGTGGTTTGAAAAACACACTTTTTTTCCTTTCAAAAAACAATATTTTCCAGATCTGCAAGTGTTAAATTCAAGTTTAATATATTCAGCTTTCATATTCTGTTACCAAAAAAAGACTTTTTGGGCAATCTACAACATCTTGATTAGTCAGTGTGCAATTTAAGGTAGAAATACACGCATCATTTTCTGGGTTTGAAAAACACACTTTTTTTTTTCAAAAAACAGTATTTTCCAGATCTGCAAGTGTTAAATTTAAGTTTAATATATACAGCTTTCATATTCTGTTACAAAAAAAAACACAATTTTGGCAATCTACAACATCTTGATTAGTCAGTGTGCAATTTAAGCTAGAAATACACCCATCATTTTCTGGGGTTTGAAAAACACACTTTTTTGACAAAAAACACTATTTTCAGGCCTTGCAGCATCAGCACGTGTGAAATTACAGGCTTGTATACTGCTGTCAAATTCAGTTGTTAAACAAACACTCGTTTGGGCACAAAAATTTTTTTTTGCAGCCTTTGATGCAGATGTCATTGTGAGATACACCCTTAATACATTTGGATTACATTCAGAGATTTTAAATACAGCCATTTGGTGCACCAATATTGAATTCAGGCCTACACTGGTTCAGGCCCTGTGAGATACCACCTCTACATACAGGGGTTTGAATCAGGCATTTGAAATACAGCCATTTTGTGCAAAGATATATTTACTGCAGACCTACAGAGGTTCAGGTCCTGTGAGATACCCCCTCTACATACAGGGGTTTGAATCAGGCATTTGAAATACAGCCATTTGAAATACAGCCATTTTGTGCAAAGAAATATTTACCGTATTTTTCGCTTTATAAGACGCACCTGATGATAAGACGCACCTAGATATTTGAGGAGGAAAATAATAAAAAAAATATTTTGAACCAAAAGGTGTGCTTTTGGTGGGGTTTGAACTAATGGTTGTCTGTGGATGACACTGTTATGGGGGATCTGTGGATGGCACTCTTATGAGGGGTCTGTGGATGGCAGTTTTAAGGGGGATTTGTGGATGGCACTGTTATAGGAGGAATCTGTGATGGACATATACTAGTGTGGGGGATGTGTGAATGACACACATAGCATCTTATATAATGGTGGTCACAATTCACACAGGACAATATACTGTGACACATATGATACTGTGACTAGCATAAGATCATCTTATGCTGGTCACAGTATCATATGTGTTACAGTATATTATCCTGTGTGAATAGTGACCCCCATTACACCATTGTCCACCCACTTACAGCATAGTGTAATGGAGCAGTTTTCATGGTAGGAGGGGATGGAGGCTGGCAACACTGGCGGCGGTGCCCGATGCAGTGACTGTACTGTAATACATCGGGCCCCGCACACAGCAGTTTTCATAAGTAAAGTCATGGTACAGTAATCCTCTTCAAGCAGTGTTTGTACTTTAAACTCAGGCAATCCTCTGTACAACTTACTATGAAAGCGGCAGGCAGGGCGGCAGCGTAACCTCGCGATCACTCATTCCAGCTCCCGCTCTACCTTCATGAATGAAATGGGAGGAGCGTGAATGAGTGAGCATCGCGAGGTTACGCTGCCGCCCCGGCCTGCCACTTTCATAGTAAGTTGTACAGAGGATTGCCTGAGTTTAAAGTACAAACACTGCTTGAAGAGGATTACTGTACCATGACTTAACTTATGAAAACTGCTGTGTGCGGGGCCTGATGTATTACAGTACAGTGACTGCATCGGGCACCGCACCGATTGTTACCAGCTTCCATCCCCTCCTTACATCACGCTGATACATCTCAGTGTGGCAGCGATGTATCAGCGCCATCAGAGTTGGCAGCATTTGCTTTATAAGACACACTGTCATTTTTCACCCACTTTTGGGGGGAAAAAAGTGCGTCTTATAAAGCGGAAAATACGGTAATTTATGCCTACACTGGTTCAGACCGTGTGAGATACACCCTTTACCCATAATTAAACACCCATTTACGGCAAGATCCTAAATTCGAAAAATATGAGGAGAGCGTCAAATAAGGGACGTGGCCCAGGTCATGGTGCTGCTGGTGGAGCTCCTGTTGCAGGGAGAGGACTTGTCGATCTGTGCCAGCTACACGCTCAAGTGAAACCCCTTCCTAAGGTGCGAGTAGGCGACAAACCCTGCAGCGGTATTTGGTCCTTTACATTGTCTCCCGCCCAGTCTCCTGCTGAAAGACCACTGTTGGCACCTGCAGACGATATCCATCAGTCTTTCACCTCACCCCCTTGCAAATCAGCCAAGCAGTCTGAGCCCCAAGTCATGCAGCAGTCTCTTCTGCTTTTTGATGACTCTGTTAGCAGGGTTTCCCAGGGCTATCCACCTTGCCCTGCCACAGAAGTGGAAGTAATTGAGTGCACCGATGCCCAACCACTTATCTTTCAAGATGAATACATGGGAGGACCATCGCAGCACGTCTTAGATGATGACGAAACACAGGTGCCAACTGCTGGGGCTTTCGAAAGTTTGCAGACCGACAAGGAGGGCAGGGGTGAAGACTGGGTGGAAGGTGATGTGGAGGAGGATGAGGTCCTCGACCCCACATGGAATCAAGGTCATGCGAGTGACCGATGTAGTTCGGAGGAAGAGGCGGTGGTCGCATAGAGCCACCAGCACAGCAGAAGAGGGAGCAGGGTGCAAAAGCGGAGCGGCCGTCCTCTAGACAGTACGCCTGCTACTGCCCACTGCAGCAAGGGGCCGAGAACACCAAAGCCAGCTCCAAGGAGTTCCCTGGCGTGGCAGTTCTTCAGACAATGTGCTGACAACAAGACACGAGTGGTTTGCACGCTGTGCAATCAGAGCCTGAAGCGAGGCACAAACGTTCTCAACCTGAGCACAACCTGCATGACCAGGCATTTAAGTGCAAAGCACGAGCTGCAGTGGAGTAGACACCTCAAAAAACAACTGGCTCCTCCTGCTTCCTCTTCTGCTGCAGTCCCGGCCTCTTCATCCACCTCTGGAGTGAGAGTGCCACCTGCCACCCCGCAAACAGAGGATCTGCCAACAAAACAAAAACACCTGGGTCACCAAGCATCTCCACAATGTCCCACGGAAGCGTTCAGCTCTCTATATCCCAAACGCTGGAGAGGAAGAGTAAGTACCCCCATACCCACCTGCGATCCCTAGCCCTGAATGCCAGCATTTCTAAATTACTGGCCTTTGAAATGCTGTCATTCCATCAGGTGGAGACGGATAGTTTTAAAGGCCTTATGGCGGTGGCTGTCCCACAGTACGTCATGCCCAGCCTCCACAACTTTTCAAGGCGAGCCATCCCTTCCCTGCACAACCAAGTAGGGGACAAAATCAGGTGTGCACAGCGCAACGCCATCTGTGGCAAGGTGCACCTGACTACGGATACGTGGACCAGTAAGCACGGTCAGGGCCGTTATATCTCCATAACAGCACACTGGGTAAATGCAGTGGCGGCTGGGCCTGAGGCGGATAGCAGTTTGGCGCATGTCCTTCCACCACCAAGGATTGCAGGGCGCTTCAGTTTGCCTCCTGTTGCTTCCTCCTCCTACTCTGCTTCCTCATCCTCTACCAGCCCCTCATCCTTTCAGCGTAACACCTTCACCACCAACTTCAGCACAGCCAGGGGTAAACAACAGCAGGCAGTTTTAAAACGTATCTGTTTGGGGGACAAACCCCACACCGCGCAGGAGCTGTGGACGGGCCTTGAACAACAGACCGATGAGTGGTTTGTGCCAGTCAGCCTCAAGCCGGGCCTGGTGGTGTGCGATAATGGGCAAAATCTCGTAGCAGCTCTGGGACTAGCCGGTTTGACGCGCATCACTTGCCTGGCGCATGTGCTGAATTTGGTGGTGCAGAGATTCCTTAAAAATTACCCGACATGTCAGAGCTGCTGCATAAAGTGCGGGCCGTCAGCGCTGTCAGCGCTGTCAGCGCTGCAGGGTAACTTCGGCCTTCCCGCTCACCGCCTCATATGCGACGTGCCCACAAGATGGAACTCCACCTTGCACATGCTGGCCAGACTATGCGAGCAGCAGCAGGCGATAGTGGAGTTTCAGCTGCAGCACGCACGGGTGAGTCGCTCGGCGGAACAGCACCACTTCACCACCAATGACTGGGCCTCCATGCGAGACCTGTGTTCCTTGTTGCGCTGTTTCGAGTACTCCACCAACATGGCCAGTGCCGATAACGCCGTTCTCAGCGTTACTATCCCACTTCTATGCATCCTTGAAAAAACGCTCCTGGCGATGATGGAAGAGGATGTGGCACAGGAGGAGGAGGAGGAGGAAGAGGGATCATTTCGTAGGGTTTCCGGCCAGTCATTCCCAAGTGGCTCAGAGGGTGAGTTCCTGCACCCACAAACGCCAGGAACACAATTGTCCAGACAGGGCACAGTTCAGGAGGATTACGAGGTGGAGGATGAGGAGGAGGAGATGGAGGTGGAGGAACCATGTTCACAGCAGGGTGGCAGCCAGACCAGCTCATGGCCATCACTGGTGCGAGGATGGGGGGATACAGAGGACACAGACGATACACCTCCCATAGAGGACAGCTTTTCGTTGCCTCTGGGCAGCCTGGCACACATGAGCGATTACATGCTGCAGTGTCTCTGCAACGACCGCCGAGTTGCCCACATTCTAACTTGTGCTGATTACTGGGTGGCCACGCTGCTGGATCCCTGTTACAAGGACAACGTACCGTCCTTAATTCCGTCACTGGAGCGTGATCGTAAGATGCGCAAGTACAAGCGCACGCTGGTAGACGCGCTGCTGGTGGCATTCCCACCTGACAGCGGGGGCACCGTGGAAGCACAAGGCGAAGGCAGAGGACGAGGAAGAGGTCGCCAACGCAGCTGGGGCACAGCCAGCACCTCAGAAGGCAGGGTTAGCATGGGCGAAATGTGGAAAAGCTTTGTCAGCACGCCACAACAACCAGCACCACCAGCTGATATGGAACGTCTTAGCAGGAGGCAGCATTTCACCAACATGGTGGAGCAGTATGTGTGCACACGCCTACACATACTGAATGACGGGTCTGCCCCCTTCAACTTCTGGATTTCCAAATTGGGCACATGGTGTGAGCTTGCCCTTTACGCCTTGGAGGTGCTGGCCTGCCCTGCAGCCAGTGTATTATCTGAACGTGTGTTTAGCTCGGCAGGGGGCGTCATCACAGACAAGCGCAGCCGCCTGTGCACAGCCAATGTGGACAAGCTCACGTTCATTAAAATGAACCAGGCTTGGATCCCTCAGGACTTGTCCGTACCTTGTGCAGAATAGACATGTATACCGGCACTAAGCAGCCATTGTTATACTGCAGCGCAATTGCTTATGTTTGTATTTTGGATATTTCACACTCTTTTGGAGTGTACCTTAATTTAACAAAATTTAATTAAAACCAAAAACCTGTGTTGGCTACCTCCTCCTTCTCCACCGCCGCTTCCACCTACACCGCTACGTCCACCGCCTCCTCAAACTCCTACTTCATATGGAACTCCACCTCATAAATCAAATTTTTTTTTTGTACGTGTTTTATTTTATATCATTTCACTACTTTGTCATTTACATTTTCGGGTAAAATTCACCAATTTTTGGGTGTATAGTACCACTGCTATACCTAGTAGACAGGTTAAACAAAAAAAAAATTGTCAGTTATATATTCTGGTGAAATTCACCAATTTCTGGGTGTGATGTACCACTCCAATACCAAGTAGACCGAAAAAATATATAAAAATTGTCAGTTAAATTTTTGGGTGAAATTCACCAATTTTTGGGTGTAATATACCCCTCCTCTACCTAGATGACAGCTTAATAAATGTCAATAATTTTTCTGTTACATTCTTGGTTTGACATTATACAATTTTTGACGTGAATAAACACCTGCTATGCATAGGTGACAGGGAATAAAATTTAATAAATTATTCAGTAATTAATGCGCACTACATCCTTTTATTCAATGCTTAAACTTTGAAAAGTTGTCACACTTTTATGCTTTAATAATTTCTCCCATATTTCAACTCTAATTTTAAATTTGAAAAAATGAATCCTCCCTTGGATGTAATCTCTCTTTCTCACGCTCCCTCTCTGGCCTGGAACCCTGATTCCCCGCCACCCGTGATTACCATAGTAGGCGCATAAAAGAACATCAAAAGTTGAAAGAGAAGATATCAAATTGGATCGTGAACATCACGGGGACGTGCGACATGGTGGGGCAGTAAGTGTGCACACGCCTACACAAACTGACTGACAGGGGTCAGCCCCTGCAACTTCTGGGTCTCCAAATTGGGCACATGGCCTGAGCTTGCCCTTTACCCCTTGGAGGTGCTGGCCTGCCCTGCAGCCAGTGTATTGTCTGAACGTGTGTTTAGCATGACTGGAGGAGGTTATCACAGGTTATATTTCCCAATGTTTAGGGGTGTACCCTAATTTTGAAAATAAAATTTAAAACCAAAAACCAGTGTAGGCTACCTCCTCCTCCACCGCCGCTTCCACCTACACTGCCACATCCACCGCCTCCTCAACCTTCTACTCCATATGGACCTGGTCCTCCTAGATCAAGATTATTATTTTTTATTTTTGCGTATTTTATGTTATTTAAAGTCATTTCCCTATCCACATTTGTTTGCAGAGCACTTGCCATGCTCTTAACTACATTTTGACGACATTTGCAGCCCTCTAGCCCTTTCCATGACATTTTTACAGCCATTTTAGTGCTCAAAAGTTCGGGTCCCCATTGACTTCAATGGGGTTCGGGGTCAAGTTCGGGTCCCGAACTCGAACTTTTTTCGGAAGTTCAGCCGAACCTGTCAAACCCGAACATCCAGGTGTCCGCTCAACTCTAGTTATGAGCCAGCAATCCAGCTACAAGTGTTCCATTGACCTCACTGTCAAAAGCTATCATGGTGCACTACAAGGCTGCATTGGAGGCTTTGTCCATTCAGTTCAGCCTGTGAGGTAACGACTTCATTAACAAATTTTTAATAGGTCAAGCACCTTGGAATTTGAAATAAAACGTAACTTTTATTTACACCATGGAGTTTTTTAATGTAATTAAAAGTCAAGTTTTATTTTAAATTCCAAGGCACTGGACCTATTGAAAATTTGTTACTGAAGTCTCTCATGACCCCAGATCCAGGGGATTCATCCGTGCTGCCTTTTTCTTCATATTACGGGAGTGTCTGGATGTCTGGATTACGCAAATTGAGGGTGAGCTGTGCAAAAATTTTTTTAGTTTTTTCCTGTCAGGTAGAGGCCAATTTTCCTTTAGGGGGGGGGGGGGGGGGGAATTCCTTCCCAACTCCAATAAGGCAATCAGAATAACTCCCTGGATCAACAATCCATCACTAGTAACTACAACCTGTAATATTGTTACACTCCAGAAATACATCCAGGCCTCTCTTGAACTCTTTTAGTGAATTCACCATCACCACCTCCTCAGGCAGAGAGTTCCATAGTCGCATTGCTCTTACCGTAAAGAATCCTCGTCTATGTTTGTGTACAAACCTTCTTTCCTCCAGATGCAGTGGATGTCCCCTCATTAGAGATGAGTGAATTTCTCAAAAATTTGATTCGGTCGGTTCGGCGAATTTTCTGAAAAGATTTGATTTGATACAAACTTATTTGTGGCGAATCATGTTAAAAAACAGCTATTTCCTGGCTGCAGAGAGCCTGTAAAGTGGTATAGAACACTGTCTTGCAGTAACACACATAGGGAGTCTACTGTGGTAGTGAAACAATACTGTGAGTCCATATGACATGCAGATGACAGGCATCTCTCTTAGAATCACTTGACACTTCACTCATTTGGTCAATTACGGGGCCAAAACTGACCAAATAACTCAAGTGTGAACTCAAGATCCTATTATAGCGTGAAAGAGTGCACTCTTTTTACACCGTTGTCAGCTAATTCCACATAGATGTCTACAGAACCTGTTCTATTAAACGCTTATACAAGTAGAGCCCCCCCCCTGACAGAGTGGAGAGGGTGTCAGCAGTAGGTTTGTGTTGATGTTACTGATTATTTTGCCCTTCCTCTGATCCATCAGAACAATAACCCCCAAAAAACGGATCCTGTCTGTTGAGCATCCACCTTCACTCGGTCAGCATTTGGTCAGTAATCCATCAGTATTGCTAAAGCCCAAAAAAAACAGGAGTGGATCTAAAACAGAAAATGAAACGTGAATAGAATTTTTGCATATCTTCTGTGTTTTGTACCCACTCCTGCTTTTGGCTACCAAATCATGAGTCAATTCTGATGCAAAATAGGGACCATATCGTACAAGCCTTACAGCTGCTACATAGACAGGATCCATTGTGTGTCTCATTTTTTCCTCCTTCTGACAGATCATAGGAAGGGAAAAATAAATGATGATGTCAACCAGGCTAAAAAGGCAAAATTGTGGCCCAGTCATTGACTTGGGAGGGTGGGAACAGCATGAGAAGTCCACAGAGTGGCCCAGTGACAGAATGGTGAGGTAGCAGCAGCATGAGGACACCACACAGTGGCCCAGTGACATAGTGTTGAGGTGGAAGCAGCATGAGGAGACCACAGAGTGGTCCAGTGAAATAGTGTTGAAGTGGCAGCAGCATGAAGAGACCACAGAGTGGCCCAGTCACATCGTGGTGAGGTGGCATCAGCATGTGAAGACCACAGAGTGGTAAGGTGGCAGCAGCATGAGACCACAGGGTGGTGAGGTAGCAGCAGCATGAGGAGATCACAGAGTGTCCCAGTGACATAGTGTTGAGGTGGCAGTAGCATGAGGAGACCACAGAGTGGCCCAGTGACATAGTGGTGAGGTGGCAGCAGCATGTGAAGACCACAGAACGGCCCAGTGACATAGTGGAGAGGTGGGGGGCAATACCAGTACCAGCTGAAGATGGTGGCTGGCAGTAGGAGCACCTGGCTGAAGGTGTGGCATCAGGTGGCAGCATCAGAATAGTAGCTGAAGCAGGTAGCCGAAGAAACATGTCTCTTTTGTCAAAGTGTAGGTGTGGCACCATGGATGATCTAGTCTGATGCATCAGTCACTGGTGTTTGAAAATCCTGGCTGATCCACGCCTGATTCATCTTCACAAAGGTCAGTTTCTCCACATTTTGGGTGGACAGGCGAGTTCTCCTTGGGGTAACTATGGCCCCCGCTGCACTAAACACCAGCTCTGATGCCACACTGCTGGCCGACAGGAAAGCTTGTCTAGGGCAAAATCTTCCAGTTGTGGCCACAAATCGAGTTTGGCTGCCCAGTAGTCCAGGGGATCTTCGATGTGGGGCGTCAAGGTGCACTCCAAATATGCCACAACCTGCTGATTCAGGTTCTGCTCTATGTCTACTTGCTGCTGCTGGTGAGTAGTTTCTTCAGGAGGCGGGTGAATAAAACTGCTCATCAGCGACTCTAGACTTAAGTTGCTGCTGATGGAGCTGGCAGTGGCGTGCCTGGTGGGGGAGGGGAAGGGGCGATCCACCCCAGGTGCCGGCTCTCACCGGGGTGCCACTGCCAGGCCCAGAAGCAATAAGCGCTTCCATCAATACAGATGGAAGTGCTCATTGCTGAAGCGCTGACACCCACATAATGCGGCGGGGCACGGGAGAGGAGCGCATACTTCCCTGCCGCGCCGCCGATCACTGCCATAGGCTTCAGTCACCATGGGAACGCCTGTGGGTTAGAATATACCATCGGATCTGAGTTTTCACGATCTCAGGGAAAACTCAGATCTGATGGTATTTTCTAACCCACAGGCGTTCCCATGGTGATGGGGACGCTTGTCGGGGAGGAGTATGCGAACGACTGTACAGATTGGAAAAAAAAATGCGAATATTCTAAATAACTAATATATTCCCTATATTGCTATATATTTGTTTTTTAGAATATTCGTCATTTTATTTTCCATATGAAAACATGATTCCTTCCTGCTTAAGTTGCTTGTGGGCCAATGACTCATTGCTCCACAAGAAAGAAGCAGGGAGGAATCATGTTTTCAGATGTAAAAAAATTACGAATATTCGATATAGCGAATATATAGCGCTATATTTGTAATATTCGCGAATTAGCGAAGTTGCGATATTCGAGATTAATATTCGCTATTCGAATATTCGCGCTCAACACTAATAGGCAGAGGCCAACTGACTATATAGGATGTTTCGATATTAGTTCAGTTTGTCAGAAAAAAAGGGATTTCAGCTCACCTCGCCGTGCACGGATCCCGGACGAGGAATCAATCAAGACAGTAGAAAAAATCCAGCAGCAGGCTCAGGATAAAATCCAATTTCTTTATTTCTTCATTATAAAATTCATAGGCTGACCAGACAAGCAAGGTCTACACGTTTCAACTGTACATCTTTTTAATGACCAGAGTTTGTCCTCCCTCTCAGCGGGTGTAAAAAAGGCCCCCATTTTGGACCGGTAGCGAGAGTCTAACATGGTGGAGAGCTAGTAGTCATCCCTCTGCTGAATGGTGACAATTCGGCTGTCACTACACAAGCAACTGAGCATGCATCAGGCCATTTGAACAAGTGACTCGGAGGCACTTCCTGCCTCTATCTCCACTGCATACTGACACATCTGGGTCATCTGCCTCATCTTCCTCATCACTCCTGCTCCCCCTGCTCCTCGTCTCCTGTCACCTGTGTAGAAAAACCAGGCATTTCTCTATGCATTGCTTGTGCGCCAATGTCCTCCTCCTCCTACAGTTCAGCCCCCACAGGGTTTATGTGGCCGTGAGATCTAGGCGCCACGTCTCCAGTCCCCTGGCCAGCCAGATTTAGCAGCATGGTCCAGGACATGAATCAGTGGAATGACGTTGTTCATCCCGTAATCCTGGCGACTGACAAATAAAGTGGCCTCCTCAAAGGGCCTGAGCAAATGGCAGGTGTCACGCATGAGTTGCCAGTGGCTAACATCGAAGTTACACAGGGGAGTACCTCTGTCTGCCTATATCATTAAAAAATCGTTTATGGCCTATCTCTGTTGATATAATCGGTCCAACATATGGAGGGTGGAATTCCAATGGGTGGAAACGTCGCATATCAGCCTATGTTGGGGGACGCCGTTCTGCCGCTGCAGCTCAAGGAGGGTGTGCTTTGAGGTGTACAAGTGGCTAAAGTGCATGCAAAGTTTCCTGGCTATTTTCAGGATGTTTTGCAGATAGGCTGAAGACGTCAGCAACCACTTTACAACCCGATTGAACACGTGCGCCATGCAGGGCGCATGACTCAGCCCTCCTTGATGCAGCGCCGACACCATGTTCTTCCCATTGTCGGTCACCATGGTTCCCATTTTGAGTTGTCGAAGAGAAAGCCAGGATTCGATTTCTTGATGAAGGATGCGGAGCAGTTCCTCCCCTGTGTGACTTTGTTCACCCAGACAAACTAGGTGCAGAACAGCGTGACACCGCAGTGCCCTGCACATGTGGTATGCTGTAGGAGCACTGTGAATTGTCCCTGCAGTGGAGGCTGAGGACACAGTGGAGGATGAGGAGGCAGAGGTGGACATTACCGCAGGACCAACGGAGTGAGAACGTGGAGGTGGGAGCGGCGTCACCTGGCCAAGTTGCTGGTTTGGTTGGGCAGGAACCACATTTACCCAGTGGGTCGTAAAGGACATATATATTGTCCTTGACCGTAGTTACAGCTCCACACGTCAGTGCTGCCGTGCACTTTGGCAAAGACTGAAAGGCTCAAGGACTGGCCCACCTTCTGTTCTACATACAGTACAGACCAAAAGTTCGGACACACCTTCTCATTCAAAGAGTTTTCTTTATTTTCATGACTATGAAAATTGTAGATTCACACTGAAGGCATCAAAACTATGAATTAACACATGTGGAATTATATACATAACAAACAAGTGTGAAACAACTGAAAATATGTCATATTCTAGGTTCTTCAAAGTAGCCACCTTTTGCTTTGATTACTGCTTTGCACACTCTTGCCATTCTCTTGATGAGCTTCAAGAGGTAGTCCCCTGAAATGGTTTTCACTTCACAGGTGTTCCCTGTCAGGTTTAATAAGTGGGATTTCTTGCCTTATAAATGGGGTTGGGACCATCAGTTGCGTTGAGGAGAAGTCAGGTGGATATACAGCTGATAGTCCTACTGAATAGACTGTTAGAATTTGTATTATGGCAAGAAAAAAGCAGCTAAGTAAAGAAAAACGAGTGGCCATCATTACTTTAAGAAGTGAAGGTCAGTCAGTCAACCGAAAAATTGGGAAAACGTTGAAAGTAAGGGCTATTTGACCATGAAGGAGAGTGATGGGGTGCTGCACCAGATGACCTGGCCTCCACAGTCACCGGACCTGAACCCAATCGAGATGGTTTGGGGTGAGCTGGACCGCAGAGTGAAGGCAAAAGGGCCAACATGTGCTAAGCATCTCTGGGAACTCCTGCAAGACTGTTGGAAGACCATTTCAGGGGACTACCTCTTGAAGCTCATCAAGAGAATGCCAAGAGTGTGCAAAGCAGTAATCAAAGCAAAAGGTGGCTACTTTGAAGAACCTAGAATATGACATATTTTCTGTTGTTTCACACTTGTTTGTTATGTATATAATCCACATGTGTTAATTCATAGTTTTGATGCCTTCATAGTCATGAAAATAAAGAAAACTCTTTGAATGAGAAGGTGTGTCCAAACTTTTGGTCTGTACTGTATGTGTGCAGGGCTGGTACTGCCTTTTTAGCAAAGAAAAGACGGCTTGGGATTCTTCACCTCGGCACAAGCCATCAGTTCTCTGAAAGGTGCAGAGTCCACCACTTGGAAAGGGAGGGACTGCAGCACTAGCAACTTGGCCAGGAGCACGTTCAGCTTCTGCACTGTTGGATGAGTGCACGCATACTGTTGTCTCTTGGCAATTGCTTCAGTGATCGATTGCTGATGGAATGACTGACGAGGAGTAGGAGGACGAGGAGCAGGAGCATCAGGGCCAGCAGATGATGGGAGGGACAGACAGCTCCCTTCATCTGAGGTGATGGGAGGGACAGACAGTTCTCCCAGACCACTTTATAGTTATGCTGCATATGTTGATGCAGGGCTGTAGTACCAACATTGGCACCCTGGCCATGCTTCACCTTCTGTCTACAAATTCTACAAATTGCCACACTAGCAAAAAATTGCCACACCGGCGAGTATGGCATTTTCCCCCCAACACTCCGCGCTGACTGCCTGATACTGCTGCCTCCGTGAACCCCTATACTGCTACTTTCCAGGCCGGTAGGCTCCTGCGAAGCAGGTGGTCTATCCCAAGCACGTTTGGCTCCCGACCTCTCACTGCTGCCACCCTGCTGACTCACAGCCACGCTACCACCCTGCTGCTCAGCCGCTGCCTCACGCGCAAGATGCCACCCTCTTCTCCTGATGATGATAAAGCCCCTTCTTCACTCGGCTTCCAAGTGCGATCGGCTCCATCATCATCCGCTACTGTCTGCATGTCACTGATGTCCCCCTCAACGATCTCAGGGCCAGGAGCCTGACTTCTCGCAACACCTGCTCCAACGAGATTCTCATCATCCCTACTTGCCCGCCTACCGGAGGATGCGGATGTCTCTTCTAGATCTTAGCTGGGCAGGAGCTTCTAACTGTCCTCTAGTAGCTTGTCTTCACTGAAAAGTGGAGCCGAGACTACAGCATATAATACTTCTCGCGCTGAGGGAACTGAAAATGACAGAGGAAGGTTCAGGACAGGTGGGAGCACAGGGCCTGTGTCACGGCTTGGTGGTAGTTTGCCATGACACTTTTGCTGCGCATGATGGTTGCCTGTGGCAACGTGTTGTTTGTTATACATGCATGTGCACTTTCCCTTTAAGGCTGTTTCCCTTCCCATTTCTGGTGTGTATGGGGTTAAGGTGTGTGCAAGGTGTCGCTGTGTGTGGCCTTTTGGCTCTTATTGTTCTTAGTTGTGTACCTGAGGTCTGATTGTCTTCAGTGTCTTGAGGAGCTGGTGCTTTTCCATCGGCCCAGTCCTTAAAGGGCCACCTTATGGGACATCAATGTCATGATGTCTTCTGATGTCACCCCATTGTGTCTGTTGCTGTTACCCTACTTCACATGTTGTATGTTTGGTGTGGGTTTATGTTTGGGGTTTGTTGTTATTTCTGGTTTGGTGTTTCATGTCTGGCCTGTTTGGTGTTGCAGGTCAGCATGGATGCCAGACATATCCTTTGTATGTCCTTACCTCCGTAAGGGGGTCCCTGGAGTTCCCCAGAGGAGGAACTACAAGCATCTTGGCCTGGTGCCTCCATGGTTCATGCCTCATGGTGGTCCAGGTTTTTTCTACTAGATTCTGTGTTTGGTGTTTGTGCTGGGTCCTGCCTGGTGTGTGTGTTTGGGCCTATGCACATTTCCATCCAGTGGTAGCGGTGTGGACGGCTCGAGTTCCTGTTGCAGCTGTGTCAGGTAGGTGTCCATGTTTGTCCTGTTGGCAGTGGTGTTTTCTGCCTCTGGACACTTACCTGTCATGTCTTCCACTGCTGGCTGCTTTCTTCCCCTTTGTTGCTAGGCCTGTTGGAAACTCCGGTTCCTCCGTGTCATGGATGAATTGGTTGTCTCCACCTTCTGATGCCATATTGCTGGGACCGTTAGGGTCAGTAGGGCCCAGGTTCGAGAGTATGAGCCCCCCTACCATCGAGGGTGGCTCATACAGTCAGGAGGTCAGGGATAGGATTTAGGAATGCTTAGTTGGTTACCAGCTCCCTTTTCCCTGTTTCCAGGCCTAGCTGCTACCTTATAACCCCCACATTGTACGGTGGGGGTTTCCTCCACTCCCCACCATGACAGCCTGCTCCTGGGCCATGCCAACTAAGCGTCATGTCAGAAGAACCAACCAATTCTTAGCTGGGGGTATCTGATGTCACTTGCCATGAAGTCGAAGACCAAGTCATTCAAGCACCGCTAGGTTGCTGGTCAGGACATGACCACTAGATGACATCGGGAGCTCAGGCCTCTTGCTGCGACTCTGCTGCCACCCCCCTTCTTCTGCTGCCTGCGACAGAAACATTTTGGCCACTGCCTATTCCCTTTGTAGGGCCTGTAACCTGTCTGACATACTGTATAGTAAAAGAATTAAATTAAAATAATACCCCCCATAAAAGGCTGTAGTACAATGTTACTTCACCGCTGAATAGCAATTAAGACATATATATATATTTTTTTCTGATTAATGAACTCCCCCCAAAAAATAAATTACAATCACAATTCGCCGCATAAGGTCAATTAAGACATATTCTTTTTCCTATAATTACACCCTAAAAAAAGAAATATAACAATCGCAATTTACCACAGAACGGCTAATGGGACATATGTATATTTCCTTTTCATACACCACGTAAATGGCTGTAGTACAATGTAACTTCACTGCAGAACGGCAATTAAGACATTTTCTTTTTCCTATTTCTACACCCCAAAAAAAGAAATATAACAAGCACAATTCACCGCAGAACAGCAAATGGGACGTACGTATATTTCCTTTTAATATACCACGTAAATGGCTGAAGTACAATGTAACTTCACCGCTGAACTGCAATTAAGACATATATTTTTTCTGATTAATAAACTCCACCCTAAAAAAAAAAGAACAATCACAATTCACCGCAGAACAGATAATAGGAAGTAGGTTTATTTCCCTCCAATAAACCCCATAAATGGCTGTAGTAGAATTTAACTTCACCGCAGAACAGCAATCAAGATGTATTCTTTTTCCTATTTCTACACCCCAAAAAAACAAATATAACAATCACAATTAACCGCAGAACGGCTAATGGGATGTACGTATATATCCTATTAATACACCCTCTAAATGGCTGTAGTACAATGTAACTTCACTGCTGAACAGCAATTATGACATATATTTTTCCCTCCCCCCCCTATTAATACACCAAAAAAAATAAAAAAAATAAAGCAATGTAAAATCAAAGCAGAATGGTTAACGGGACATACGTATCTTTCCTATTAATACACCCCGTAAATGGCTGTAGTACAATGTAACTTCACCACTGAACAGCAATTATGACTTATTTTTTCCTTTTTTTTTTCTATTATAAACTTCCTCAAAAAAAGTAAAACAATGTAAAATCAACGCAGAACGGCTAGGCTAATAGGACATATGTATCTTTCCTATTAATACACCCCATAAATGGCTGTATCACACAGAACTTGCACCCCAATAACAATCAAGGTTTCCTGGAATTAGTGATGTATCAGATAGTGAAAACAACCTAAAAGCAGCAGTGTAACACCAATTTGGATCCCAAATTAGTGCAGCAAGGTGTAATAAAATCGCTCCTATTACCCAGGCTGTACACTCTCCTATTGCACCCGGTTCTCCTTTTATAGTGTAGATGATGCCTTCCTATCCTTTCCTTACACCTTGACTAATCTTGCCCTGAACTTGTAAATCGCTTTTTCAGCCCAATAAAGTCTTTACTAGCACTGCCCCTAGCACCTGCTGATGTCTCTCCCTGCACTAAGTACACTGGAAAATGGCAGAATCCAAGATGTCTGAGGCAATTTATAGGGCTGTGACATCACAGGGGCTGGCTGGCTCCTGATTGGCTGCATGCATGGCATTGTGGGTGATCCCTGGTTCCCAGAGTTCTTTGCTCCATGTCCTAACACGTGCAGCAGCCATTTTAGGAAAAAATGTGATTCGTTACCACCAAGCGTGAGGAAATTTGGATTTGGTGCAAATAGAATTTTTACTGAAATTCGGATTGAATTCCACTTCGTCAACTTCGATTCGCTCATCTCTACCCCTCATCACAGTCCTGGGGATAAACAGATGATGGGAAAGATCTCTGTACTGACTCCTGATATATTTATACATAGTTCATAGATCTCCCCTTAGTCAACTTTTTTCTAAAACGAATAACCCTAATTTTGATCATCTTTCTGGTTACTGTAGCCCACCCATTCTAGTTATTACTTTAGTTGCCCTTCTCTGAACCCTTTACAGCTCTGCTATGTCTGCTTTGTTCACAGGAGCCCAGAACTGTACACAGTACTCCATGTGTGGTCTGACTAGTGATTTGTAAAGTGGTAGGACTATGTTCTCATCACGGGCATCTATGCCTCTTTTGATGCAACCCATTATCTTATTGGCCTTGGCAGCAGCTGCCTGACACTAGTTTCTACAGCTTAGTTTGTTGTTCACTAAAATTCCTAAGTCCTTTTCCATGTTAGTGTTACCGAGTGTTTTACCATTTAGTATGTACGGGTGACTTGCATTATTCCTTCCCATGTGCATGATCTTACATTTGTCAGTGTTAAACCTCATCTGCCACTTCTCTTCCCAAGCCTCCAATCTATCCAGATCCATCTGTAGCTGTATACTGTCCTCTTCCGTGTTAATTACTTTACACAGTATAGTGTCATCTGCAAAAATTGATATTTTACTGTGCAAGCTTTCTACAAGATCATTAAAGGGTTTCTATCACTTCATATGACATAATTAGCTGTCAGACACTAGCGATCTGCTAGTGTCTGCTCTGGCCAACCATCCTACTATAATCACTTGTGGGGCAGCGGTTTTGCTAAAAAACTAACTTTTATAAATATGCTAATGAGCCTCTAGGTGCTATGTGGGCGTCATTAGCACCTAGAGGCTCCGTCTACCTTCATACACAGCGGCCGCCCAGCACGTCCCTCCAGCCCGCCCATGTCCTCCTCCGTGTGACGCAGCGGCCGAATTCTCGCGCATGCGCCGTGCGCGGCTGTATTCGGCGCATTAGAGATGTCTGAGCTCGGAGCGGTCAGACATTCAATGCGCATGCGCCGAATACAGCGGCGCATGCGCATTGAATGTCTGACCGCTCCGAGCTCAGACATCTCTAATGCGCCGAATACAGCCGCGCACGGCGCATGCGCGAGAATTCGGCCGCTGCGTCACACGGAGGAGGACATGGGCGGGCTGGAGGGACGTGCTGGGCGGCCGCTGTGTATGAAGGTAGACGGAGCCTCTAGGTGCTAATGACGCCCACATAGCACCTAGAGGCTCATTAGCATATTTAGAAAAGTTAGTTTTTTAGCAAAACCGCTGCCCCACAAGTGATTATAGTAGGATGGTTGGCCAGAGCAGACACTAGCAGATCGCTAGTGTCTGACAGCTAATTATGTCATATGAAGTGATAGAAACCCTTTAATATATATATTGGAGAGTTGAATATATTGAAGCCATAGAATGGTCTGGAGACCACATAGGTAATGTCACGAAGAGGCCTTCTTAAGGGAATGTCACACCAGTCCTATTTTCAGGATTGTAGCGTGGGGTGACATAATGTACAGTAGCTGAACCCCTTTAGCCTTTATTATTGGTCCACTAAAAGCTTGGGATTACATTGATGTGGTCCTGGAACCAGTGGAATAGCCATTTCTCCAGTGTCCCAAAAGGCATTTTTTTTAACAGGACAATGCCAGGCCACAAGTTGCTAGTGCTACTTTGAGAAGCCTGCGCAGTATAAATGTGTTACCGTGGCCTACAGCATCTCTGAACTTGTCTCCCATTGAGCACCTTTGGACCTTCATTGGTGGCAATTGCATAGGAAGCGGATTGAATTCACATATGGACAAAATTGTTGGTATCATTTCGTTAGAAAGAAAAACCCACAATGGTAACTGAAATAACTTAAACTGAATTGACAAAAGTAATAAATAAAAATTTACTGCAAATGAACTAATTAAAATTAGACATTGCTTTTGAATAGTGGTTAAGTTGAATAATTTAGAAAACAAACTAATGAAATTGGCCTGGACAAAAATGATGGAACACTTAACTTAATATTTTGTTGCACAACTCTTTAAGCAAACACTTCAATGAAGAAATTTTGTCAGCACCATAGGCAGGAACACACAGAGAGTGAACCCTATCTGGAAACCAGCCAGCATTCCCTGCCTACCTGCAGTGCAAACCCTAGGCATCAAGTCCGCAACTGGACAACGTTCCCTACTCTGTGAGACAGACACACACACACACACACACAGACGAAACAACACAGAAACATGGCCGTACAGGAAAGGTTTGAAACGAGGTGGACAATACAATACCAAACCACAAGACCGATGGTAGTCAGAATAGCCAAGCCAAAGTCAGAAGCAGACGGGAATCACAGTACCAAATAATGAGACAGACAACCGTTAGGGTTCAGCGAACCCGAACTTTAAAGTTTGGGTTCGTACCGAACTTTAGGATTTTTGGACCCCGGACCCGAACCCGAACATTTCAGTAAAAGTTTGGGTTCGGTGTTCGGCGATTTCTTGGCACTTTTTGAAAGGCTGCAGAGCAGCTAATCAACAAGCGTTTAACTCTGTGCCCTTAGAAGCCATCACAGCCATGCCTACTAATGGCATGGCTGTGATTGGACAGTGCAGCTTGTGACCCAGCCTATATATAAGCTGGAGTCACATAGCGCTGCACATTACTCTGCTGTTACTAGTGTAGGGAGAGGATGCTGCTGCTGTGAGGGAGAGAATAGGAATGAAACTTTAATCAGAACTGTAATTGAACTTAGCGATCTACATAGATTTAGTTGTGTGGGTGCAGTGCACAATCTTTTTGCCCTGCCCTGAGCCCAGTGACAGAGAAAAATAACTTTTATCCCTCTGTTAGTTAGGTGGGCGGCGGCCATTTTATGCAAGCTCAGTGCACCAGCACTGCATATGTGCTTTTGTGACATTGAAATCCAAGCTTGAAATACTGCAATAATAATCTGGGTTTAAAAAAACACCCATTTTTGGCAATATCCTACATCTGGTGCCTTTGCAGCATTAGTCAGTGTGCAATTTAAGCTAGAAATACAGCTATAATTTTCTGGGTTTTAAAAAACACCTTTTTTGGGGAAAATACTCAATTTTACAGCCCTTGCTGCATCTGTACGTGTGAAATTCAAGCGTTATATACTGCTGTCATATTCTGTTAGTAAAAAAAACACCCATTTTGGGCAAAATACTTAATATTGCAGCCTTTGCTGCATTTGTAATTGTTAAAAACAAGCTTCAATTACTTCAATAATTTTCTGGGTTTTAAAAAACACCCATTTTTGGCAATAACCTCCATCTTGGACCTCTGCCGCATTAGTCAGTGTGCAATTTAAGCTGGAAATACAGCTATAAATTTCTGGGTTTTAAAAAACACCCTTTTTGGGCAAAATACTAAATTTTACAGCCCTTGCTGCATCTGTACGTGTGAAATTCAAGCGTTATATATTGCTGTCATATTCTGTTAGTTAAAAAATCACCCATTTTGGGCAAAGTACTTAATATTGCAGTCTTTGCTGCATCTGTTATTGTTAAAACAAGCTTCAAATACTTCAATAATTTTCTGGCTTTGAAAAAACACCTACCGTATTTTTCGCCCTATAAGACGTGGCCCATAAGACGCACCTAGGTTTTTGAGGAGGAAAAAAAGAAAAAATATATTTTTGAACCAATAGGTGTGCTTTTGGTGGGTTTTGAACTAATTGTGGTCTGTGGATGGAGTACTGTTATGGGGGATCTGTGGATGGCGAACTGTTATGGTGGATCTGTGGGTGACACTTATGGGGGATCTGTGGGTGACACACTGTTATGGGGGATCTGTGGGTGACACTTATGGGGGATCTGTGGGTGATACTTATGGGGGATCTGTGGGTGACACTTATGGGGTTCTCTGGATGGCACTGTTATGGGGATCTGTGTATGACAGTTATGGGGGGGATCTGTGGATGACACATATATAGCATCTTATGCTATGTGTCATCCACAGATCCCCTCCATAACAGTGTCCCTGTAGTGAATGACCCTCAATACAGGGGGTGGGGGTCACATCTGCTTTTATAATGACAGCGGGGCCCGTGCAGTGACTGTATTCTACTACACGGGCCCCGCTCACTGTATAATCGTATCTGTAATAGTTAATTATGTAGATACAGGTAATCGCATAATCAGCGCTACTTACAACTACAAGCGCTCGGTAGGTAGCAGAAAGGAGGGAGGAGGCAGGCCGGGAGGACGGGCACTGGCAGCGCGAGTCACTACATCATGCGCCTGCCCGCCTGCTTCATTCATAAAGTGGGTGGCACAGGCACGTGACGTAGTGACTCACGCTGCCGGCACCCGTCCTCCTGGCCTGCCTCCTCCCTCCTCTCTGCTACCTACCGAGCGCTTGTAGTTGTAAGTAGCGCTGATTATGCGATTACCGGTATATACATAATTAACTATTACAGATACGATTATACAGTGAGCGGGGCCCGTGTAGTAGAATACAGTCACTGCACGGGCCCCGCTGTCATTATAAAAGCAGATGCCGGCCCCCAGCCCCTCCTCCCTCACAGCTGATACACCCGCCATGTGGCATCGCGGCGGGTGTATCATTGAAAATACGGCAAAATCAGCAGCATTCGCCCCATAAGACGCACTGCTATTTTCCCCCCACTTTTGGGGGGGGAAAAAGTGCGTCTTATAGGGCAAAAAATACGGTATTTTTGGCAATATCCTCCATCTTTGGCCTCTGCCGCATTCGTCAGTGTGCAATTTAAGCTATAAATACAGTTTTATTTTTCTGGGGTTTAAAAAATACCCTTTTTGGGCAAAATACTCAATTTTACAGCCCTTGCTGCATATGTACGTGTGAAATTCAAGCGTTATATACCGCTGTCATATTCTGTTAGTAAAAAAACACCTATTTTGGGCAAAATACTTAACATTTCAGCCTTTGCTGCATCTGTGATTGTTAAAAACAAGCTTGAAATACTTCAATAATATCCATATCTCCAGAAGGATATTGATACTTTGGAGAAAGTTCAGAGAAGAGCTACTAAACTAGTACATGGATTGCAGGATAAAACTTACTAGGAAAGAATAAAGGACCTTAACATGTATAGCTTGGAAGAAAGACGAGACAGAGGGGATATGATAGAAACTTTTAAATACATAAAGGGAATCAACAAGGTAAAAGAGGAGAGAATATTTAAAAGAAGAAAAACTGCTTCAAGAGGACATAGTTTTAAATTAGAGGGGCAAAGGTTTAAAAGTAATATCAGGAAGTATTACTTTACTGAGAGAGTACTTGATGCATGGAATAGCCTTTCTGCAGAAATGGTAGCTGCAAATACAGTGAAGGAGTTTAAGCATGCATAAGCCAAGCAGTCTGAGCCCCAAATCATGCAGCAGTCTCTTCTGCTTTTTGATGACTCTGTTAGCAGGGTTTCCCAGGGCCATCCTGCTAGCCCTGCCCCAGAAGTGGAAGAGATTGAGTGCACCGATGCCCAACCACTTTTGTTTCAAGATGAGTACATGGGAGGACCATCGCAACACGTCTCGAATGATGACGAAACACAGGTGCCAACTGCTGGGGCTTTCTAAAGTGTGCAAACCGACAAGAAGGGCAGGGGTGAAGACTGGGTGGAAGATGATGTGGAGGACGATGAGGTCCTTGACTCCACATGGAATCAAGGTCATGCGAGTGAACTGTGTAGTTCGGAGGAAGAGGCGGTGGTCGCACAGAGCCACCAGCACAGCAGAAGAGGGAGCAGGGTGCAAAAGCGGAGCAGCCGTCCCCTAGACAGTACGCCTGCTACTGCCCACCTGTCACGACCGCTATCCCAGCAGCAGTCGTGTCGCACCAGACGGAGGGAAAGGGGGACCCTTATCTACGGATGGGAAATAGAATGGCCACCCCTGACTAACCCTAAGCTGGCACCTGTCTGCCCTGATACCCTAGACGGGGTGTGAACCCGTGCGCCGATCAGTATGCCTAAACCCTCAGTCACCCTAACAAGACTAGACTGGGGAAAGGCCGATGGGAGCACTAGTCACCATCACTCGTGTCTAGGAGAACATAAGGGGAAGACAGCAACAAACAATCAACAGCAGAGATAGACTTATCCAGTCACGAGCAGAGAAGGCGATCCCAAACACGACAGTCCACGCCAGACAAGAGCTCCACAGCAACACCGTCAAACGATCTCCTTCAAAGGTCAGAATAGCACTGGAAGTAAGGACTATACTGTATCTGGCAATGACTGCAAGTGAAACTGAAACTAATATAGTAGCTGGGAGTGGCAGACAGGACTCACCTGAGAAGGATGCCTACAAACTCCCAGTCAGGACAAAAAGGTTCACAAGGCAAAACCCGGATGACATACCCTGAACCACGGAGCAAACTCACAAGCTATCGCGAGTAGCAAGTCCCCCCTACCCACTCGCGATCCCTGGCCATGAATGCCAGCATTTCAAATATACTGTCTTTTGAAATGCTGTAATTCCGTCTGGGGGAGACGGAGAGCTTATAAAGCCTTATGGCGGTGGCTGTCCCACAGTAGTTCATGCCCAGCCTCCACTACTTTTCCAGGCGTGCCATCCCTTCCCTGCACAACCAAGTGGGGGACAAAATCAGGTGTGCACTGCGCAACGCCATCTGTGGCAAGGTGCACCTTACTACGGATACGTGGACCAGTAAGTACGGTCAGGGACGTTATATCTCCCTAACAGCACACTGCATAAATACAGTGGCAGCTGGGACAAACCCCACACCGCGCAGGATCTGTGGATAGGCCTTGAACAACAGACTGATGAGTGGTTGGTGCCAGTGAGCCTCAAGCACGGCCTGATGGTGTGCGATAATGGGCGAAATCTTGTAGCAGCTCTGGGACTAGCCGGTTTAATGCACATCCCTTGCCTGGCGCATGTGCTGAATTTGGTGGTGCAGAGATTCCTTAAAAACTACCCCGATATGTCAGAGCTGCTGCATAAAGTGCTGGCCGTCTGTGCGCGCTTTCGGCGTTCTCACCCTGCTGCTGTTCACCTGTCAGTGCTGCAGCATAACTTCGGCCTTCCCGCTCACCGCATCATATGCGACGTGCCCACAAGGTGGAATTCCACCTTGCACATGTTGGCCAGACTGTGCGAGCAGCAGCAGGCAATAGTGGAGTTTCAGCTGCAGCACGCACGGGTGAGTCGCTCTGCTGAACAGCACCACTTCACCACCAATGACTGGGCCTCCATGCGAGACCTGTGTTCCTTGTTGCGTTGTTTTGAGTACTCCACCAACATGGCCAGTGCCGATAGCGCCGTTCTCAGTGTTACTATCCCACTTCTATGCCTCCTTGAAAAAACGCTGCTGGCGATGATGGAAGAGGATGTGGCACAGGAGGAGCAGGAGGAAGAGGGATCATTTTATAGGGTTTCCGGTCAGTCATTGACAAGTGGCTCCGAGGGTGGGTTCCTGCACCCACAAACGCCAGGTACACAATTGTCCAGCCAGGGCGCAGTTCTGGAGGATGACGAGGTGTTCACAGCAAGGTGGCACCCACACCAGCTCATGGCCATCACTGGTGCGCGGCTGGGGGGATACAGAGGACACAGACTATACACCTCCCACAGAGGACAGCTTTTTGTTGCCTGTGGGCAGCCTGGCACACATGAGTGATTACATGCTGCAGTGTCTCTGCAATGACCGCCGAGTTGCCCACATTCTAACTTGTGCTGATTACTGGATGGCCACACTGCTGGATCCCCGTTACAAGGACAACGTACCGTCCTTAATTCCCTCACTGGAGCGTGATTGCAAGATGCGCGAGTACAAGCGCACGCTGGTAGACGCGCTGTGGGTGGCATTCCCACCTGACAGCGGGGGCACAGTGGAAGCACAAGGCGAAGGCAGAGGAGGAGGAAGAGGTCGCCAATGCAGCTGGGGCACCGCCAGCACCTCAGAAGGCAGGGTTAGCATTGCCGAAATGTGGAAAAGCTTTGTCAGCACGCCACAACAACCAGCACCACCAGCTGATATGGAACGTCTTAGCAGGAGGCAGCATTTCACCAACATGGTGGAGCAGTATGTGTGCACACGCCTACACGTACTGAATGACGGGTCTGACCCCTTCAACTTCTGGGTCTCCAAATTGGGCACATGGCCTGAGCTTGCCCTTTACGCTTTGGAGGTGCTGGCCTGCCCTGCAGCCAGTGTATTGTCTGAACGTGTGTTTAGCATGACTGGAGGGGGTTATCACAGGTTATATTTCCCAATGTTTTGGGGTGTACCCCAATTTAAAAAAATATAAATAAATTTAAAACCAAAAAACAGTGTAGGCTACCTCCTCTTCCTCCACCGCCGCTTCCACCTACACCACCACATCCACTGCCTCCTCAACCTCCTACTCCATATGGACCTCGTCCTCCTAGATCAAGATTATTATTTTTTATTCTTACATATTTTATGTTATTTAAAGTCATTTCCCTATCCACATTTGTTTGCAGAGCACTTGCCATGCTCTTAACCACATTTTGATGCCATTTGCAGCCCTCTAGCCCTTTCCATGACATTTTTACAGCCATTTTAGTGCTCAAAAGTTTGGGTCTCCATTGACTTCAATGGGGTTTGGGTTCGGGGTCAAGTTCGGGTCAAGTTCGGGTCCCGAACTCAAACTTTTTGTGAAGTTCGGCCGAACCCGTCGAACCCGAACATCCAGGTGTCCGCCCAACTCTAACAACCGTCAAAGGCCAACCGAGGTCAATATAACAAGCAATCCAAACACGCACAGAACAGAACTGGGAGCACAGCTAGGGAGTAAAACGTATAACTGGCAAGGGTGTATTGCCAGCAGGGGATTTAAATAGTCCACCGAGTCCCTGGATCAGAACCTGATAGTTCCAGGGACTCAGCGCTCCATTGGACCAGAACACAAACTGCCCAGAATAGGCAGGCTGAGCTGTCACTCAGCCTGTATTACATCCAGACGCATCTAAACAAAATCACAGCTAATCTCCCCCAGTGTGCCTCCGCTGCAGGTATGAACAGAGCCAGCGCTCCTTTACTATGGACGCGCATTGCTGGAGCTTGGGTAGGTAAAATAAGTTGGTGACATTACTCCCCTCTCTTAAGAGGGGCCACAGGACTATCAACCTGGGGAGCAGGCTTTAATGTAAATTTTTCATGAAACCTCCTAATAAAGCAAGGAGCATAGATATCCCGAGTCAGTACCCATGTCCTTTCCTCAGGACCATACCCTTTCCAATGGATTGAAGTACTGGAGAGAACCTTGAACCTTCTGGAAGTCAATGATTCTCTCTACCTCATGCTCAATTTCATCCAAGAGAACTATTGGGTCAGGAGGTCTAGGTTAAGGAATTGCAGGCGGAACATATCTTTTGAGCATGGATTTCATAGATTCTGAATGATGGAGGCAAAAAGATACTGGATTAATAACTAGTGATGAGCGGCGGGGCAATATTCAAATTCACAATATTTCGCGAATATTCGTCATAATGTAATATGCACGTATTGCGAGCGCAATACAGGCGTAGATCACTTTTGCTACATTTTTCCAGCTGATAGAAATTTCCTGAGACTGGAAAAAATGGCTGGCACGGCAGAACATTACAATAGCTTTATATGCAGATAGAGTGCTCCAATATATTCACGATTGTGCAAATCTGCAATTAATGATGCGCATATTTTGCAGCAATATGTGCAATTCAAATTTTAGCAGGTCTGACTACATATCACTGATTGGTGCACTAAGTATTGTTGTGAACTTGTGACATTACAGCACTATGTCTGTAGCATGTATGTATGGACAGCAGAACCTATCACACTACCTAACACCCTGCACTGGAACCTATCAGCTACACTATATCACCATCTAACCTACACTGACTATCTCCCACTAACTATCTGTATTATATATATATATAAGCTAACTAACTAAATATCTAATGTAATGACACAGCAAAGCACAGAGCACAGCAATAACACTGCTGTCTCTCTCAGAACTGCAAAAAACTGCAGAAAATGGCTGCTGGGGAGGTTCTTATATAGTAAGGGGTTGGCAACTTTCCTATTGGTTGCTAGGGATGTTGTTAAGCTCAGACAAAGAAATGTCAGCCTTCTCATTGGCCCACAAGCAAGAAGCAGTGAGGAATCATGGGTTGAGATGAAAAAAAAAAATCTAGAATATTTGCGAATACGAATATATAGCACTACATTCTAAATCTTTGCAAATTCTCGAAGTGGTGATATTCGCGATTAAAATTCGCGATTCGAATATTCACGCCCAACACTATTAATAACAGACAAGATTTTATATGGTCCAATAAATTTAGGCGCCAGCTTACAAATTATTTTGTAGAAAGCCAAACCAAATCACCCAACACAAAGTTTGGACCTACAGACAACTTCGTATTAGCATGTTCACATTGGATGCTTTGAGCTTTTTCCAGGCTCTTGCGAGCCTGGGCCCAAACTGTGCAGAGATCTTCAACGATAGCACCCAATGCAGGATTTACAGAGCTGAATCCCGATATAGAAGAAAACTGAGGATTAAAACCATAGAAGAAAATAGAAAAAATGCTCCAGCACCACGATGGATAGTATGAAAGTCCCGGTCTTTATTGTCACCAAGAATCCAGGTGAATACAGCAATCAAACAACACTGGTGGCCCCCCGGTTCCCAAGATCTACGCGTTTCGAACTGTCGTGTTCTTAGTCATGATCCTAAGTGTCTCACATGTTCCAAGCTAAAATACTATCCACCCGCCACCATCTCCGCCTAGTAAGGGAGGAGTATGGTGGAACAGGGCGGGCAGCAAGATCAGCTGGGTCCATGTGAGACACCTGTGCAAGCCCAATCACATGTTACATAGTTTTAATCCCAATAGTGCTCCGTACAAACATTATAAAATACATAGAAAAAGTATACATAAACAGAAATCTTTCAATGTACATATATAGCTAACATAGTAATTTGTGTGCCATATATACAGGAATAAAATCGGTCAGTTGTTTGTGATCATGAATTCCCCCTGGATCAATTTTACTGCCGCACTAAGAAGATCTAAACAGAAATAGATATAGACCCTGATTTTGGGAATATTCTGTGTGCAGAGCTTAATTGTATTCTTAAAGAGACAGGGTGAATAACAATCACTGACTCCTGCTCATGATATGCTTGCCAGATAATTGTCTTCAGATGTATGGTATATTGTGGCTATGTTATATAATTAACTATTGAATGCATTCTGTCCGATGGGTTTTTTCTAGCATAGAGTTTAGTCCCAGTTCATACCATGCGATTTTCAAGTGTGATGGAGATATGTAATTACTCCACACTGATACACCAGACGGATAATGAAATCAACAAATGGACATACGGAGTTATAAGAAAATATGATACAAACAAGAAAATAAGGAATATAATATTATGAAATCTGCTCCGCTTTTTTGAACTTTATTCGTTTTTTCGTCCACCACCATTTCTCTCATCATACTTACTGCTATATGTACAATATAATCTGTATGAAACAGGAGCGTTGCCCTGGATATTTGTGGGGAGATGGATCATAGAGGATTTTATGTTAGCTATATATGTACATTGAAAGATTTCTGTTTATGTATACTTTTTCTATGTATTTTATAATGTTTGTACGGAGCACTATTGGGATTAAAACTATGTAACATGTGATTGGGCTTGCACAGGTGTCTCACATGGACCCAGCTGATCTTGCTGCCCGCCCTGTTCCACCATACTCCTCCCTTACTAGGCGGAGATGGTGGCGGGTGGATAGTATTTTAGCTTGGAACATGTGAGACACTTAGGATCATGACTAAGAACATGACAGTTCGAAACGCGTAGATCTTGGGAACCGGGGGGCCACCAGTGTTGTTTGATTGCTGTATTCACCAGGATTCTTGGTGACAATAAAGACCGGGACTTTCATACTATCCATCGTGGTGCTGGAGCATTTTTTCTAATTTCTTCTATCTTCAATCGGGACTGGCTTGAGTCCGCTCAGTGCACCGCTGTGCAGGACGTTGAGGTGAGCTGGCTGTAACTCTTTCTATACTAGATTAAAACCATAGTTGCAATAAAAAAAGTGACATAGCACTAGAGGAGCTGATATGATTGTTAATAGCAAACTCTGCTAGACGCAAAAACCTTCTCCACTCATTTTGGCAGTCAGAAACAAAACATCTTAAGAAATGCTGCAATACCTGGTTGACCCTTTCGGTTTGCCCATTTGTCTCAGGATGGAACATAAATGAGATCCCCAGTTTATTGCTAAACTCTCTCCAGAATTTCAACACAAACTGGACACCTCTATCCTAGACAATGGACCCAGGGATACCATGTAATCTAAGGATGTTGTCCATGAACAAAGTAGCACTAGGAAAAAAATTTCAATGACACCAGATGACACATCTTCGAAAATCTATCTATAACTACCCAGATGACTGACCTACCCCGGGAGGGCGGAATATCTGTAATGAAATTCATTGAGACTTTGTGGGTCCAAAGTCTCTGTGGAATGGGCAAGGGACAACGCAAACCTGCAGGATGTCTCATGGGTACCTTGGCCGTGGCACACACATCACATGATGAGACAAAGACACCCACATCACATGACCAAGTAGGGCACTAGTAGACCCAGAAGACCAGATGTTCAGTTCCCGCAATTCCTGTGTGACCTTCCAGAACAGAACAATGAGATTCTTACAATTTACCAGAACAAAGATCATTGGAAGCTAAATCCTGAAAATCTTGTATCTCAGCAACCAGATCAGGATTAATGCCGGCGACAACACCAGGAGACAAAGTGCCACCAGGTTCAGTATCAATGCAATCTTCAATATCAAAAGCTATGAGATAAGGCATCCACCTTTACATTAGCAGCCCCAGGACAAAAAGGAACTACAAAAACAGGGCCCACTGTCCTTGCCGGGGATTCAAGTGCTTGGCCGTATCCAGACAAGTCAAATTTTTATGGACCATAAGCTCAGTAACCTGGTGCTGAGCCCCCTCTAAGAAGTAACGCCACTCTTTGAAGGCCCACTTGATAGCCAATAATTCATGGTTGCCGATATCATAGTTTTTGTCGGTGGGAGAGAATTTTCGGGAGAAACACATGCAGGACTTAAGGCTAGTCAGGGAGGGATGGCCCCTGAGATAGCGTGGCACCAACTCCTATTTCAGAGGCGTTCACCCCAAACGATAAAAGGTTGTTTAACATCAGACTGGATAAGCATAGGTGCCAAATGAAAATACCCTTTAAGGTCTCAAAGGCGGACAGAGCCTCCTGAGACCAATAGAGAAGATCAGCCCCCTTCCTGATTAAATCAGGCAATGACTGAAACAAATTTTTATAAAGTATCTATAATAATTGGCGAAGCCAAGAAACCGTTGAAGGGCCTTGAGGGAGCTAGGCCTAGCCCAGTTGACACCAGCACGCACTTTAACAGGATCCATACAGAATTTTTGAGGTGAAAGGATGTAAACCCAGGAAGAAAACCTCTATTACCCCAAATTCACAGTTGCTCAGTTTCGCAAACAGATTATAGTCCTTCAGTTTCTGAAGGACCTTCCTAACATGTAGGACTTGGGATGACCAATCAGGGGAAAATACCAAGATATCGCCTAGATATATCACGACAAAATGACTCAGGAACTCCCAAAAGATGTATTTAACTTACTTCTGAAATACGGCTGGGGCATTACATAACCCAAAGGGCTTCACCAGTTATTTAAAATGACCTTCAGGGATGTGGAATGCCATTTTCCATTCATCCCTCTTCTTGATTTTTATCATATTGTAGGCTCCCCTCAGGTCAGTCTTGGAGAACCACTAAGCCTCGACAATCTGACTGAATAAATCTGTAATAAGAGACAGGAGCTATTGGTTCCAGAAGGTAATTTGATTGGGTTCCCTGTAATCGATGCAAGGACGCAAGCCCCCATCCTTCTTTTCGACAAAGAAAAAGCCAGCCCCTAGGGAGAAACAGATGGCCGTATGTGCCCTTTCTTTAGACTATTTTGAACATAGTCTCTCATAACCAGTCTCTCATGCCCCGGGAGATTAAAAATCCATCCCTTCGGGAGTTTAGCACCAGGGACCAGCTTAATGGAGCAATTGTATTCTCGATGAGTAGACAAAGCTTCAGAAGCCTCCTTGGAGAACACATCCTGGAAGTCCCTGATGAACCCAGGGATGGAACCTTCTTCCAGATCCATGCCAGAAAGCTGAACAGAGATACAATGACTAGAGCACTGAGGACCCCACTTGATTAGTTCCCCAGTACTCCAATCAAAATATAGGAAATGCTTTTTTAACCAGGGTAGCCCCAAAATAACATCAGCAGACAGATTGCTCATAACATGCAACAAACTTTTTTTCAGAATGGATAGATCCAACAGTCATAACCAAATCAATAGTTTTATGTTCAGGCTAGTGGAGTAGTATCTATGCCAGACACCTGAATGGGTTTAGGTAACTTACAGACCACAAGACCCAGAGTGGGGACAAATTCAGGATTAACAAAATTTGTAGTGGCCCCTGAATCAACAAAAGCCAGGCCAGAGATGGAACTTCCCAGTGCAGATAAAGTAACAGGCAGGAGTACTCTATCATATATTTCAGGAAATGCCTGTAACGTCTGAGTGACCTCTCCGATCGTCACTCAGACACTGAAGTTTTCCACCTTTGGTCTCTCAGGACAGGACCGTAGTTGATAAGCAGGGCTGCCGCAGTAGATGCACAGTCCGTTCTTCCGGTGATGTTCCCTCTGCTGCTGAGAGGACATGGCACCGACTTGAATAGGCTCCTCAGACTCCTCAGGGGCCTTGGATACAGAGAGTTTAGGAAAAAAAACGTCTGTCAAGTCGAATTGCCAAATACATAGCCTTATCAAGGGAACCTGGGGTAGAGTGGCTAACCAGCAGATCTTGCAGTGTGCCAGAGAGGCCCAGCTTAAAATGTGACCAGAGCTGGGTAGTTCCACCCCAAGGCAGTGCACCATTTGTGTAACTCAGAACAGTACTCCTCCAGCGGTCGCACACCCTGACTCAAAGACAAAAGCTGATTCTCCGTATAGGCTGCCCTGTCCAGTTCATCATATATAAGGCCTAAAGAAGAGAAAAAGCGATCTACTGAAATTGCTTTGCAATATAGTGGCTCAGCCCTCTTGTCACCGTGGTAATGGTGCTCTGCCAAAAGTGATTCACCTAATCGCTTGACTTTGAATATTGAAAAAATATATTTATAATTAGCAGGCACTCACCATCTGGATTTCACATAAAGCAAATTTAATAAATATTGTATTGATAAATGATATTGCATTAAAAATCTAGTAATAAAATATAATAATAAAATATAGTAATAAAAATATATTGATAAAAATATATAGAACACACAGCTTAAATACGGACCATATAGTAAGACAATATAGTATTGATTATAAAAATAGTTGGTGGAATTTATATGGTAAAAATTTTAAAAATTGAGTCTTGATAGAATTCAGATAAAAGGCGAATAAAAAATCGAGTAAAAGTCAAGTGAGGATTCCTTGCTGGTGGAAATTAATTGAGAAACAATATGATGTTAAGATCCATATAGTGCGCCAATAGCGAGTCCTGTATTTTCGTATATATGATCGTTATTGCACTTATAATATAAAGGTATATATCATCTTCCAGGTATGCTATACGTATAGCAATGAGAACAGTGTCTTTTAATTCAATGGTATTAAGATTGATCCAATGTGTTTTCAAGTGGAAAATGCTATAGCAGAGTAGATTAATCAAACAGTGTAGGACTTATCGATATCTTTCGAATTATATACGATACTTGCAAATGATTTTTATATATTCGATTGTCTCTACTTACTGGAAGATTTTGGTGTTGCTTACTGCAGGGGCGTCCCACCCAATCGAGGGCTGCTTTTTCCTTTATCTCTTTTCTTTCCCAGTGCTCGGATGTGTCGGCGTCCCACGTGGTGTTCTGCAATCACGTGATTTTAACTGCAAGTGTAGGCTAGAGACAAATGAAGATATTCTTTTCGATATTAGCTTTTTTCGGATCTGCACTTTTGGATCCTGCAGGATATATATTCAGTAGTTCGGTTTCAATGTGACCTCACCTCTTCATCAGTGGCATTAAATGGGTATTTAATTAATTTGAGTTTCCATTTAATGCCACTGATGAAGAGGTGAGGTTACCTTGAAACGCGTCTGGCGGGCTAAGGAAACCGAACTACTGAAGTGCACATCCGAAAAAGCTAATATCGAAAAGAATATCTTCATTTGTCTCTAGCAGTTAAAATCCCGTGATCACAGAACACCACGTGGGACGCCGACATCCGAGCGCAATAACAAAGCACTGCGAAAGAAAAGAAATAAAGGAGAAAGCAGCCCTCGATTGGGTGAGTAGCTGTACTGCAGGTGGGACGCCCCTGCAGTAAGCAACACCAAAGTCTTCCAGTAAGTAGAGACAATCGAATATATAAAAATCATTGCTATACGTATAGCATACCTGGAAGATGATATATACCTTTATACTATAGGTGCAATAACGATCATATATACGAAAATACGGGACTCGCCATTGGCGCACTATATGGATCTTAGCATCATATTGTTTCTCAATTAATTTCCACCAGCAAGGAATCCTCACTTGACTTTTACTCGATTTTTTATTAGATTTTTATCTGAATTCTATCAAGACTCAATTTTTACAATTTTTACCATATAAATTCCACCAACTATTTTTATAATCGATACTATATTGTCTTACTATATGGTCCGTATTTAAGCTGTGTGTTCTATATATTTTTATCAATATATTTTTATTACTATATTTTATTATTATATTTTATTACTATATTTTAATACAATATTATTTATCAATACAATATTTATTAAATTTGCTTTATGTGAAATCCAGATGGTGAGTGCCTGCTAATTATATATATATATATATATATATATATATATATAAATATATATATATATATTTCCGATCTGAAATTATTAGGGGTACAGATAGGGCAATCTGTCACAAAGACCGGGATTGTCGAACAGTGTGTTGTCTTCCTGGAGCTCGAGTTCAACATATTGCGGATTGGCTTGACAGATTACTGGGATGGGCTGGCGAAGATCTAGTGGTTATGGTCAACATTGGAACCAATTACAAAGTTAGAGGTAGGTGGAGCATCCTTAGAAATGATTTTAGGGATTAAGCTCAAGGCAAGGACCTCGAAGATAGTACTTTCAGAAATACTACCTGTACAACGAGCCATACCAGAAAGGCAGCAGGACATTAGGGAGGTTGCCAAGTGGCTCACAAACTGGTGTAAGAAAGAGGGGTTTGGGTTCCAGGAGAACTGGGCCGACTTCTCTGTTGGCTACAGGCTCTATCGTAGGGATAATCTGCTCCTTAATGGGGAAGGTGCAGCTGTTTTGGCGGAGAAGATGGCTAGAAGGTTGGAGGAGTGTTTAAACTAGGGAGTGGGGGGGGGGGGGTAGTTACATTATAGGAGGGGAAGATAGTGCAGATAGAGACCTGGAGCGAGGTAATGAAACTGGGGAAAGATTAGAAGGAGGGACTAGAACAGTTTATAAAGAAAGGTGTAGAGTAAAAAATATACAAAAACTTCTTAATTGTATGTATACTAATGCCAGAAGCCTGACTAATAAAACTGATGAACTGGAAGTAGTAATGTCTGAGGAGAACTATGACATAGTGGGAATAACTGAGACATGGCTGGATGATAGGTATGACTGGGTGGTTAACACACAGGGTTACAGTCTGTTTAGAAAGGATAATCAAAAGGGAGGGATTAGTCTTTATGTAAAGTCCTGTCTAAACCCACACTCCGCGAAGATATAAGTCAGGGACATGAACATGTGGAGTCACTGTGGGTAGAAATACATGGAGGCAAAAACAATAATAAAAAACTGAGATTGTTATAAGCCACCCAATAAACAGAAAATCTACTACTAAAGGAGATAAATGAGGCGGCAAATCATAATAAGGTCGCTATTATGGGGGACTTCAACCACCCAGATATAGATTGAAAAAAGGAAAGCTGTTGATCTCATAAAGGAAACAAGTTGTTGGCAATAACCAAAGACAACTACCTTTCCCAAACTGGTTCAGGACCGACTAGAGGGACAGCCATGCTGGTCTTAGTACTAACCAATAGACCTGACAGAACAGATGTGCAGGTTAGTGGACACCTGGGAAATTGTTTCCATAAAATAATAACTTTCCAATTCTCATTCAAAAAAGTGTTTCTTCAGGGAGGCACAAAAATATCAGACTCAAAAAAAAAAAAATGTTGAGTGGCCATTGGCCTAAAAAGAATTGACCAGCTAAGAGAGGCCATTGGCCTAACTGGGACAATGTCCTCAAAAATAAAAATGCAGCCACAAAATGGGATATTTTAAAAAAAATTCTAAACTATGGATGCGCTTGCATCACCAGGGGGTGTGGCCAAGCCAAACATCATGGGGGGAGCAGCCCGGCAGCGCATCTCACTCGCCCCAGACTGCATCGCTGCAGCCCAGACAGGCAAGTTGGTAACAAATTTCTGCAACTCTCAATGCAACTTCTTCACCTGTCCACATGTATTTTGATCCACTCCTACTTCAGCTGTCTCAGGTATAAAGGGTGCCGTCTCCAGACTGCATCTTTAAGCTCCTCCCACAGATGTTCAATAAGATTTTAGATCAGGGCTCATAGAAGGCCACATCAGAATAGTCCATTAGCAATTCTTGGAGGTTTTTAGCTGTATGTTCTGGATCATTATGCTGTTGAAGGACCCATGACCTGTGACTGAGACCAAGCTTTCTGATACTGGGTAGCACATTTCGCTCCGGAATGCCTTGATAGTCTGAGATTTCATTATACCCTGCACAAATTCAAGACACCCTGCGCCAGATTCAGCAAAGCAACGCCAAAACATAACCTTTCAACCACCTGCCGCCTCCAACTCAAAAACATCTCCCGCATCCGTGCTTTCCTTAACTTTGAATCTGCGAAAATGCTTGTACATGCCCTCATTATCTCCCGCCTAGACTACTGCAACATTCTCCTCTGTGGCCTTCCATCTAGCACTCTCGCACCCCTCCAATCTATCCTCAACTCTTCTGCCCGACTAATCCACCTCTCACCCTATTACTCCTCTGCCTCTCCCCTCTGCCAATCCCTTCACTGGCTCCCCATTGCCCAACGAATTCACTTCAAAGTACTAACAAATACATACAAGGCCGTCCATAACCTGTCCCCTCCCTACATCTCTGAGCTGCTTTCCCGATACACCCCCACACGCACTCTCCGATCCTCACAAGACCTCCTTCTCTCCTCTCCTCTTATTGCCTCTTCCCACAATCGACTCCAAGATTTCTCCCGTGCATCCCCCATACTCTGGAACTCGCTACCTCAACATATCAGACTCTTACCTACAGTGGAATCCTTCAAAAAAAAACTGAAAACCCACCTCTTCAGACAAGCCTACAACCCGTGACCCTGCTGCCTCTATACCGCCATGACCAACTTAACCCGCACCTACTGTGTCCTTCTCCCATACCATGTAGATTGTAAGCCTCACAGGCAGGGCCCTCTCTCCTTCTGTACCAGTCTGTAACTCGTCTTGTTCCTGCTTAGTGCACTTGTCTGTATTATGTATGTGCACCCCTTATCATATGTACAGCGCTATGGAATGAATGGCGCTTTAATAATAAATAATAATAATAACCTAGCTACCACCATGTTTCACAGTAGGTAAAATGTTCTTTTCTTTGTATGCTTCATTTTTGCATCTGTGAACATAGAGCTGATGTGCCAAAAAGGTCCAGTATGTCTCATCTGTTTAAAGGACATTCTCCCAGAAGCTTTTGTGGCTTGTCAATATGGATTTTGGCATATTCCAGTCTTGCTTTTTTATAATTTGTGGTTTCCTCCTCGGTCTTCTTCCATTAAGTCCACTTTGGCTAAAACAGCAACGGATGCTGCAATCTGACACTGATGTACCTTGACTTTGGAGTTCACCTCTAATCTCTTTTGATGTTCTGGGCTTTTTGGTTAGTACTCGTATTATCCGTCTGTTCAATTTGTCCACAATTTTCCTCTTGCGTCAACATCCAGGAAGGTTGGCTACAGTACCATAGACAGGGGTGTTGCTAGGATCTGAAAACATCTGGGGCACAAGCCCACTGTGTTGAAATTTCACAGTAAAGGCGTGCTTACAGGGGTGTTCTGGTTTACGCAAATTAAGTGCAGACAGCAGTCATTATATAATACAACATTCGGTAACTTTCCAATATCTGTTATGTTTCATTTCCTCACCACTGCAGAAATCTTTGCTTGGGCCCTTTAATATTGATGGGAGTGGACCACAGATCATTCCCCCACCCCCCTTGTACTTGTTCCGCTCATCCGCTACTTTGCGGTCTGCGCGGGCATGAGTTCAGTCACTTCGGTGCACAATCCCGTCCTGCGGCGCGTGATCCCATGAGACCCGTGACCTCCCTCGGCGGGTCTCGTGGGATCACGCGCCGCAGGGCGGGATTGCGCACAGAAGTGACTGAACTCATGCCCCCACAGCCCACAAGTAGCGGATCAGCGGAACAAGTACAAGGGGGGATGATCTGTGGTGGGTTGCCCAGGTCCAATCAATATTAAAGGGCCCTGGAATAGCCAAATAAAAAAAAAATGCTAGCAGGCCAGCATAACATTCGGGGCACTGGAACAAAACATCCAGGGCTCAAGCCCCAAATGTTTTGACCTAACGATCCCCTGCCCATAGACCTTAAGTTTCTGAATGTGCAACTATAGTAACAGGCTGTTTGGAGATGGTCTAATAGCCTTTACCTATAATTTTCTTTCTAATCTCCTAGGACAACTCTCTCCTTAGCTTTCTTAGGTCCATGTTTAGTGTAGTGCATACCATGATACCAAAAATCTCAGTGACTACTTTTCACCCTTTTAATAGGCAGACTCGCTGATTACAACTTTGAAGACACTTGTAGTGCTAATTACAGGACACATCTTAGTTTAACAGGTTCCAATATGTTCCTATGGTCAAATTAAATTCAATCTTTGATTTTCATTAGTTGATTTCCAATACAATTTTTTTTATTATTGCTTTTGTTAGTTTCAAGTTACTTCAGTGACCAATGTGGGTTTTTCTTTCTTTCATGGAAGGGTGCCAACAATTTTGTTCATGTGTGTATATAGCAGGTCAAGTGAATTAATGTAAAGCCCATGCCATATAAAAAGGCAAGGGGTGAACTGTGGCCAGCAGTAGCCTGTTTGACTCCTTCTTTTTACTGCAGGAAGAAGTAGAATATAAAGATGCTACGGATGCATCATTTGGGTTTGTTCTAAATTCTCTTGAGGTAAGTTTGGTCAGCAGCTTGTTCAAAAGCTGGCTATTCACATTAGTTAACTGTCAGCTGACAGCTATATCTCCTAAAACCTCTATACACATGCATGTTCAAAGGGGATTACTGTGCATCCAGACACCTCTGATGGCATATTTTGTCCCTGAGAGCAAAAGCACTGGGCATGTTTAAATCTAACAACCCAATCCTTCTCTCCCCTTATATTTGCTGGGGGGTTCAGCCAAAATGAGTTTGGCTAGCAGAGACATCTCAGGGTTCTGAACTTGTCTATATGTTAAACTAGTAATCCTTTAATGGGGTTTCCAGTTTTTCAAAACCCTGTCAACCAGCAGGATAAAAAAGTATTGCAGCTTTCAAATAAACACACCGTTAAAATTCTTCTTCGGTCTCCCACCCCCCAACTTTTGTGCTTGAGTTTGTAGTGACATTGCCCAATGGCTACTGCAGCTTACTATGAGACTAAGGTGGAAACATCACTGCAGGCGTATCATCTTATATCACTATGGATGCTATGTCGTTCATTCTAATAACTGCACTGGAGCACAGGTTTGGTAATAGATTACTTGAAAGTGAAAGTTGAAAAAATGGGCATGCCCTTAGGGTCTTTAACTTTTACATGCAGCAATTATCTTTAGTATAGGAATCAACAAGTTTACTCTGGTGTACTACTAACAAGCAATAATTTTAGTCTAGAGCTTGTTTGTTGGGTGATCAACAGCATGTTTACAATGGTGAATGACCATGAATGATTCCTGATTTCAAAGGGGCCTTAGCCAAAGTTAGCTAGTCAGTATGTGGTTTTCTCCATCTATTAAGCTCTTTAAGAGTTTTTCCCATTTGAGAAAAATACATCATATCACTATGGCTATGCCATGACTTTCTGATTGGTGTGGTTCTGGCTAATTGTAGCCCCCATCGATCCTGATAATAAAGGGGTTAGCCCTAACTCTACCTAAACCTGTATGTCTCTGGTAGGCTGTTTAAAAAAGAAGCCAAATAAGCAGTTACCAGATGCCTGGCCAATATCTTTAAGAAAATAAAGGATATAATAGGCTAAAAGGGTTATCTGACTATTTGTAACTAATGACCTATCCTCTGGATAGGTCATCAGCATCTGATTGGTGGGGGACCTGGGGACCCCTGATGATCAGCTGTTTGAGAAGGCCTCCTGTGAGTGCCACAGTCTTCTTGCTGCTTACTCTAGGCCAGTGACATCCCAACCATCATTCATGTGGCCTACTCGCAGCTCAGTCCCTTTCAAATGACCAATGGTCATGATGGCACTGGCCTAGGGTAAGCAGTGAGAATACCATGGTGCTCACAGGAGCGCAGGTCCTTGTCAAGCAGCTGATCAGGGGTGTCCTGGGTGTTCGACCCCAACAAATCAGATGACCTATCCAGAGGATAGATTGTCAGTTACAAATATAAACCAACAGAATGTCCGTATTGAATTAATGTCCTATTACACTGCCCAATTTTCAGGCCAATTATTAGGAACAAAGTGTTCATGGGAACACTTGTTCCCAATAATTGACCTCTGTAATTATGCTGCATTTCAGCTGACAAACAAGCAAATTCTCCTTTGTTGGCTGGTTGCATGTTTTAGGCGGCATAAACGAAAATTGAGTATCGGCAGTACATCTTCCTGTTAAATTAGGGAAGTGCTGGTAATAATCAAAGCAACTGAATGTGGGAGAAACAAACATGGCAGCAGTCGATGCGTTAATGGTTTTCTCTAGAATGATCTATCTTTGAAGACAAATTTCAAGGCAGTGCTAATGTCAATCTAGCTAAAGGGGGAATTTGTCATGAGGGTAATATTTGAAATCAGTTTTGTTTGAGTCTGAGATTGTATTTTGCACCAAAATTATCAGATGTTGCGCATTGTATTTGGTGCATATTAAAACTTTTTTTTACACCACCCCTAGAATGACTATTTTTGTGACTTTTTAAAAAGATAAAACTGGAGTAAAACTAATTAACATAGCTTACTATACCCCCTTCCTCACCAATTATTTAAAAGTGGAGTGAGGCTGCTATTACACTGACTGAGGGTTGGCCAGATCAGTGCTGATCTGCCTGTGTAAGAGTGCTGTCGATTACCCGATGAACCAGCTTGTTCATCAGGCAATCACATCTTTTATGCAGGCACAAAAACTATTGTTTGTCGGCAGCAGATTGTGCTGTTTAACCCTTGAATGACCAAGGGTCATTGATGCCCTAATGTCCAGGTCAAAATTTACAAATCTGAAATGCGTCACTTTATGTGGTAATAGCTTTGGAACACTTTTACTTATCCAAACCATTCTGAGATTGTTTTCTCGTGAAATATTGTACTTCATGATAGTCATATATTTGAGTCAATATATTTCACCTTTATTTATGAAAAAATCCAAAATGTACCCAAAATTTTGAAAAATTCACAATTTTCCAAATTTCAATTTCTCTGCTTCTAAAACAGAAAGTCATACCTAATAAAATATTTATTACTTAACATTTCCCATATGTCTACTTTATGTTGGCATCATTTTGGAAATGTCATTTTATTTTTTAGGACGTTAGAAGGCTTAGAAGTTTAGAAGCAATTCTTAAAATTTTTAAGAAAATTTCCAAAACCCACTTTATAAGGACCAGTTCAGGTCTGAAGTCACTTTGTGGGGCCTACATAGTGGATACCCCCATAAATGACCCCATTGCAGAAACTACACCCCTCAAGTTACTCAAAACTGATTTTACAAACTTTTTTAACCCTTTAGGTGTTCCACAAGAATTAAAGGAAAATGGAGATGAAATTTCAAAATTTCACATTTTTGGCAGATTTTCCATTTTATTGCATTTTTGTATTTAACACATTGAGGGTTAACAGCCAAACCAAACTCAATATTTATTACCCTGATTCCGCGGTTTACAGATACACCCCACATGTGGTCGTAAACTGCTGTACGGGCACACGGCAGGGCGCAGAAGGAAAGGAATGCCATACGGTCTTGGGAAGGCAGATTTTGCTGGATTGGTTTTCTGAACGCCATATGTTTTTTATTTTTCTGCCGATCGTCTTGTGCAGGGGCTCGTTTTTTGCAAAAAGTGTTGAGGTTTTAATTGGTACCATTTTTGGGTACATAGGATTTTTTGATCATTCATTATTACACTTTATAGGGCAAGGTGACCAAAAAATTGGCTGTTTTGGAACAGCTTTCATTTATTTATTTTTACAGCATTCATCTGAGGAGTTAGGTAATGTGATAGTTTTATAGAGAAGATCGTTACGGACGTGGCAATACCTAAAATGTATACTTTTTCTTATTTATTTAAGTTTTACACAATAATAGCATTTCTGAAACCAAAAAAAATTATGTTTTAGTGTCTCCATAGTCTGAGAGCCATAGCTTTTTTTTTTTGTGGCGATTATCTTAAATAGGGTATCATGTTTTGCGGGATGAGGTGACGGTTTAATTGGTACTATTTTGGGGGTCATAAGCCTTTTTTATCGCTTGCTGTTGCACTATTTGTGATGTAAGGTGACAAAAATAGCTTTTTTGGCACAGTTTTTTTATTTTTTTTAATAGTGTTTATCGGACTGGGTCTATCATGTGATATATTTATAGAGATGGTCGTTACGGATGCGGTGACACCTAATATGTGTATTTTATTTTATTTTTTCATTTTTTTATAGGAAAAGGCAATTTCTTTTTTTAATTTACATTTTTATTTATTTATTTTTCATTTTTATTATTTTCACTTTCTTTTTTTATCAAGTCCCTCTTGGATCATGAAGATCCAATGGGGCTGATGGCTGTACTATACTTTGCAATGCTCTTGCATTGCAAAGTATAATACTATTAGATTCCCTGTAGGTGGCAGCACCGGATGCCTTTGCCATAGCAACCGGACGCCTTTGCAAAGCGTCCGGTTGCCATGGCAACCATCGGGCGCTGCTATCACAGCGCTGCAGCCCCGATGGTTGAGAGAGGGAGCTCCCTCCCTCTATTAACCCCATGGATGCTGCAACCGCGGCATCTATGGGGTTACAGCAGAGTGTCAGCATAGAGCTGACACTCGCTGCTGATGGCGGCGGCTCAGGAATGGAGCCGCCGCCATCACACACAGTGGGGGCACAGGATCAGGGGCAGCGCTGGAATGGGGGGGATATTGGGGTACGGCGGCTAAAATTGAGGGTGAGGGAGGCTGGGGCAGGAGGGGCGGGGAGACAGCATGGGGCGGACCGCATCAGGGAGGGACTACATAATTATGGATCGGGCGGGGGAACTACTTCATCAGGGGCAAGCGCGGACAGGGGGGTGTTGGAGGCAGAGATTGGGGGCCACAGAGACACTACCTGATTTCAGGCTGTGATCTGCAGAGCGCAGATCAGAGCCTGAAACCGGCATTTTTTCCACTGCCGCGATCCGATTGGTTAGTCTGCACAGACTAACCAATCGGATCGATTGTCGGCAAGGGACCACTCTGATTGGTCCCTTGCCGGAATACTGAACTGTATGCTGTCCGTGACAGCAGCAGGGCAGGGGCAGAAGCTTTAATCCAAGCGCTTTGCAGCGCTTGGATTAAAGAACTGTCTTGACGTTTATAGACGTGATAGCTGCACGGGGCATGTGCAGCTATCACGTATATATACAGATTGCAGTCGGGAAGGGGTTAATCATGCTCTGCTGCCAGCAAATAATAATTCCGTATGGGGACGAATGATGATATTAGCGATCACTCCTCCCCATACTTTGAAGTAGATTGCTGCATGTAAATATAGCGGCCTCCTTCACCAATGAATGCTTCCTTCCCAACAATTGTAAGGCTCATCTGCCAGCCTAATACAGCCCTGAGTGGTGTAAAAATGCAAAAAGTCACAAAATTGTTACACAAATGAGCTTGAAAAATTGCAGTGCCCTATATGTGACTTTTTGAAGCCAGAAATATGGTGTACAAGGTGTGTTAAATTCTCCCTTTTAAATTATAGTCTGCAATCCAAATGAAAAACTCATTTTTTTTGGGTGGAGTTGCACTATGTAAATCTCAAGAAAAGTCTGTGCTTCACGGTACTGAGCAGTACAACCAAGGCTATGCATGAATAATGAGACACAAATCTAGACCTGAATATGCTGCATAGAGCTTTTGGGCTGATTATTAGATTCATTCAGCCTAGGCAGCGCCACTCAGAAATGCTGCCGCTATGTGATGTTCGATGGCTGGAACACCTTATCCTTCTCCCAGAAGATCCTCATTAAAGGGGTTCTCTGAATTTTCTGAAAAGCTGCTGCACAGACAGGAAGTCAGTTTCTCTATTCATTCCTATGTGACTGATATTAAGTCTGTAATAGGAATGAATAAACAAATTGACTTCCTGTCCACACAGCAGACTCTGTGGGATCCAACGATTCTCATGGGGGGAGGAGTGTGGTCTAACTGCCAAAAGTAATGGAGGCTGAAAATACATCAGTAAATCATTATATAAGTTTCTTAAGCAAAAGTTTATTTATACCAGCTCATTTACAAAGAATAGGGGGGAGGCAGCAAAAAATTTTTGGGGGAGTGTCTCTTTAATCTTCGATACCCTATATGTAATAGAAGCATGTGGAAGAAAAAAATGTCAGTCAATAATTTAACAAAGATGCTTTGGAGTCAAAATAAAAATGCAATGACTGAATGTAATTTGTGTATTTTCTGCTTTTATATCCCCCCTTTTTGAAAAACCTTTTTGAACCAAACAGCATAGTTTGATATGAAGCGTCTATCATGTATAAGGTAACCTTTATTATATCTACTTCTACACATTGGAGGTTAGGAGAGCATGACCTCCGGTTTTAGCATTTCTTTATCCAAATTATACTTCCTTCCTATGCTTTGTTGAATCCCCTAATGTGCGTGAATGTTTGTAGTCCCCAAACGTACCTTACTATAGAACCTGGCATAATGACACAGTTACATACTTTTAAGGAGCGAAAATGGCCCTAATATATCCAAGATACTTCAATATACAATTATTAAAACTGACACAAATGTTGAGTTGACTGCCAAAAAGGGGGCTGTCTGGCGTGCAGCTTTTATTACTAATTCATTATTCTTCAAAGGGCAAATCTGGCAAGACCTCTACAATTCAACCGGTGAAGAAAGGCTGTGACATGGAAAATATTAATAAACTTCAATAGACCAAGAATAAAACAGAAGTAAGGTGTTTGATCTAAAATGAAGTGTGGAATTCTTCTTCCTGGGGAAGAGGAAGAGGTGGGGGTTGCAGAGTGTTACAGACAATACGTTCTATAGTGAAAGGCTTAAAGAAGTGGGGAGCGTGACCTTAAATTTTTCCTATTATTACAAGGGTGTACAGTACTCCCAGTAACCTAACCATAGCAAAAGATAACAAACGAAGGGTAATGAACAAGTATTTGGCTGCTTTTATACAGTGTTTTCTTCTACTTTTTAAAATCCTGTGAATTTCATAGGTTTATACGGTAATATTTTTCCCATTTTTTTTGTGTTGCACACATTAGCCACCTAGTATTTTTTAACACATTTGTTTTACATGAGTAACTTTATGCTAGGATGCAGATGTGAATCCGCTCTGTCTACCGAACAGTTGTGACTTGGTGCTACACCTATGAGTGTCATCTATGTGGCCCCCTGGTCTTCACCCTTAAACCTCTATACAGGGATCTGGACTCTGCTGCAGGGGAACCACAAAAGAAGTGAGCAGTGGGCATAGACCCACTATAGCTGTTGGCAAAACAATTGTTTGGTTTACAGTTAAATCTCCTGACTCCATCCTGACACACATATATATATATATATATATATATATATATATATATTTATTAGGAACACCATACTAATACGGTGTTGGACCCCCTTTTGCCTTCAGAACTGCCTTAATTCTACGTGGCATTGATTTAACAAGGTGCTGATAGCATTCTTTAGAAATGTTGGCCCATATTGATAGGATAGCATCTTGCAGTTGATGGAGATTTGAGGGATGCACATCCAGGGCATGAAGCTCCCGTTCCACCACATCCCAAAGATGCTCTATTGGGTTGAGATCTGGTGACTGTGGGGGCCATTTTAGTACAGTGAACTCATTGTCATGTTCAAGAAACCAATTTGAAATGATTCGAGCTTTGTGACATGGTGCATTATCCTGCTGGAAGTAGCCATCAGAGGATGGATACATGTTCTCATTCTGTTTACGCCAAATTCGGACTCTACCATTTGAAGGTCTCAACAGAAATCGAGACTCATCAGACCAGGCAACATTTTTCCAGTCTTCAACAGTCCAATTTTGGTGAGCTTGTGCAAATTGTAGCCTCTTTTTCCTATTTGTAGTGGAGATGAGTGGTACCCTGTGGGGTCTTCTGCTGTTGTAGCCCATCTGCCTCAAGGTTGTGCGTGTTGTGGCTTCACAAATGCTTTGCTGCATACCTCGGTTGTAACGAGTGGTTATTTCAGTCAATGTTGCTCTTCTATCAGCTTGAATCAGTCGGCCCATTCTCCTCTGACCTCTAGCATCCACAAGGCATTTTTGCCCACAGGACTGCCGCATACTGGATGTTTTTCCCTTTTCACACCATTCTTTGTAAACCCTAGAAATGGTTGTGCGTGAAAATCCCAGTAACTGAGCAGATTGTGAAATACTCAGACCGGCCCGTCTGGCACCAACAACCATGCCACGCTCAAAATTGCTTAAATCACCTTTCTTTCCCATTCTGACATTCAGTTTGGAGTTCAGGAGATTGTCTTGACCAGGACCACACCCCTAAATGCATTGAAGCAACTGCCATGTGATTGGTTGACTAGATAATTGCATTAATGAGAAATAGAACAGGTGTTTCTAATAATTCTTTAGGTGAGTGTATATATATATATATGTGTGTGTGTGTGAAACTCAAAAAATTAGAATATCGACTAAGCATACCTCTCTAGAAGAGAAGTTTTTTATGCAATGCTGAATGGTTGCTTCAAAAAGGTTTGCATTTACTAACTTACAGTATCATTACTTTTAACATCATATTCCTAGTCCTCTGGGAGCAGCCTCTAGTAAAAAAAATATATATATAAAATGCAAAAAGTGTTATTATTTTTTGTCATGAATGGGTAAGTAACAGGAGGAACTGCAGATCAGATCCCAAGTAAGAAAATGTACACCTTTATAGTTGGAAATATGTCTGCCAAAAACTTTTTTTAAAGTGTCTGTATAGCTGAAGCTTGCTGTACTAAGTGGGCTGCTGAATAAGTGGAGTTAAAGAATTGGAGTTTAAGACAAGGAGCAAGAAACTAAGGTTTGATAGATTTTCCTTGTGTGTTGTTGGCTTGATTCTAGCTAGTCCTCCAACTGCAGCAGACAGGGGCTAAATCTTAACTCATATTTACTGTTTTGCTTCTTTACTGTTCATCCCCATTTAAACATGTGCTCCACAGACAATGCTACTAAGTGTGTGTCCTGTGCAATGTATGCGTGCCTTGAAGAGCCTTTCGAGGGTGAATACATTTGCACTAGATGCAATCATGTTGCACATTTAGAATCCCAGATCTTGGATCTAAATAAGCAGCTTGAAATACTTAGGCTTAGACCTCACTGTGCAGGCACTGACTGGGGTCAGTGAAATGGAGGTGGGAGGAGGAGGGCAAGATTAGGACTATCAGATCAGCAGTTGGGTTAATGTAAGAAGAAGGGGTAGAGGGAAAAGTGCCAGGGAGGCTAGTCCTGAGCTGGAACACCCTAGTAAATATGCCTGTTTGGCTATTAGGGATGAAAGCCCAGGGCCAGCAACACTGCAGCAGGGCATTTTTCCTAGCAACCAGGAGGATGACCGCTGCAGGAAGGATGGGAAAAGGAGTGAAGCAAATGTTAGACAGATGCTGGTGGTAGGGGACTCTATCATTTGGAGGACAGACAGGGTCATCTGTCGCCGAGACCATGAATACAGTGTGTTGACTGCCGGGTGCTCGGGTTTGGCATATTGCGGATCGGATTGACAGATTGCTGGGTGGGGCTGGGGAAGACCCGGCGGTCATGGTACACATTGGCACCAATGACAAAGTTAGGGGGAGATGGAAGGTCCTTAAAACTGATTTTAGCGAACTAGGAGGGAAGCTCAAGTCCAGGACCTCCAAGGTAGTGTTTTATGAAATACTACCAGTGCCACGAGCGTCACCAAAGAGACAATGGGAGCTTAGGGAGTTAAATAAGTGGCTCAGAAGCTGGTAAAGGAAGGAAGGGTTTGGGTTTATGGAGAACTGGGCTGACTTCTCTGTCGGTTACAGGCTCTACAGTAGGGACGGGCTGCACCTTAATGGGGAGGGTGCAACTGCCCTGGGGGGAAAAATGGTTAGATGGCTGGAGGAGCTTTTAAACTAGGATCTGGGGGGAGGGTGGGGGATCATACTAATAAGGGGGTAGATAGTGTAGATTGAGAGTGGGATATAGAAGGGGAGAGTGGGGATTTAGTGGGGGCTGAGGTTAGCGAGGAAAGTAGGGAGAAGACTGGGCATAACAATACACTTATGAAAAATAGAACTGCTGGTAACAAGAACCTGTTACAAACAAACATCAACCAAGGTAACCCAAAAATCCTAGATATTCACTGTAACGGAACGCCTAGCACCCCGACCGGGTACCTTCGTCGATAGATGCTCCTAGTGCTTCCAGAGGACTCAGAGCACTCCACTTGACACCGTCAGCGCTGCAGACCCCACGAACCGCCGAAGCTTGGTGGAGGTCTCGCCGTCTCCTACCCACCCTGGACCTACGACAAGGCTCCAGGCTCCAGTGGGTGAACCTCTCCTAAATCCAGAGACAGGAACCAGGAGCAAGCTCTTACAAGAGCTTATACTCAGGGGAGTATTGTGATATAGCAATCCCCAAGAGTGTAGTTATTCCATCCCCCAAACATGAGCCAAGACTTCATGAAGGTATAAAACAGGAACTCTCTTTATTTTAACACACAAGCATTTTATACACATCTTCCAACAAAGTTACCACCCCAGGGTTTTGTAAAAACAGCCAATAACCACGTACAATACACTCAGACACTCCCACACAAAATACTCCCCTCTGTCCGTGATAGAATTACCTCACACTGGGTTGATGCAATCATCACAGGCAGACGAATACACAATACCCTCTGTCCTGGAGACAACAGAGAAGTAATTCAATTATCTCTCAGGACAAACGACATCGCCAATACACACAGAGAGACAATGGAACAGACCTCCCTACTCAACGTATACAATGTCCCACCCTTTTCAATACACATAGACATTTAACATCCCAAAATGGCACGAATTAGACCAGGGTTCAAGTTAGTCCAAGTCCTTTGTGAACAAATGAGGCCTGGCTGATGAGAGGGCCCATAATCTTGGGGCAAGAGGCTAGTACCCAGGCCCCTCCAAAACCCAGTGGCGAGGTTGGTTTCGCCACATTCACTTTACAGGTAATAGTAATTTAAAATGTATTTTCGCAAATGCCAGAAGTCTAGCTAGCAAAATGGGGGAGCTGGAGGCTATGGTACTAAAACACATAGATGTAGTTGGTGTGGCTGAGACATGGTTGGACTCTTTGCATGACCGGGATGTAAATATTAAGGGTTTTACACTATTTAGTAAAGACAGGGTCAATAGAAAAGGTGGTGGTGTGTGCCTGTATGTGAGGAGTGATCTGAAGACAAGAGTGAAAGAGGCAATTGTGGGTGAGGATGTGGAAACCTTATGAGTGAAAGTTCAAAGGGATATAAACACTGAAAAAATAATACTTGGTGTAATCTATAGACCCCCTAACATCACAGAAGAGATAGAAACACAATTGTATAACCAAATAATAACGAGCGGCACAGGCCGATACAGTAGTCATAATGGGAGATTTTAACTTCCCAGACATTGACTGGGGTTATGGTTCTGCCTCAACCGCAAAGGGGAGAAGATTCCTCAACTTGCTGCAGGACCACTTAATGGGCCAGTTTGTAGAAGCTCCCACTAGGGGCTATGCTCTGTTGGATCTGGTAATCTCTAATGATGCAGAGCTTATTGGAAATGTGACCACAGGTATTAGTGACCACAATATAATTATATTCCACCTAAACTATAAGAAGCAAACTCTGTCAGGAACAGCAAAGACACTAAATTTCAAAAAGGCTCATTTCCTTGGGTTGAGGGCAGCATTTCGGGGCATAGACTGGGTGCAGCTACTGTCACATAATAATACTGAGGATAAATGGGAGAGCTTTAACCACTTACCGTCACACTAACGCCGAAAGGCGTCATCTCTGCGGCGCTCCCAGGTCACACTAACGCCGATTGGCGTCATCTCGCGTGACCCGAGATTTCCTGTGAACGCGCGCACACAGGCACGCGCGCTCACAGGAACGGAAGGTAAGAGAGTGGATCTCCAGCCTGCCAGTGGCGATCGTTCGCTGGCAGGCTGGAGATGTGATTTTTTTAACCCCTAACAGGTATATTAGACGCTGTTTTGATAACAGCGTCTAATATACCTGCTACCTGGTCCTCTGGTGGTCCCCTTTGTTTGGATCGACCACCAGAGGACACAGGTAGCTCAGTAATATGTTGCACCAAGCACCACACTACACTACACCCCCCCCCGTCACTTATTAACCCCTTATTCACCCTTGATCACCCCTGATCACCCCATATAGACTCCCTGATCACCCCCCTGTCATTGATTACCCCCCTGTCATTGATCACCCCCCTGTAAAGCTCCATTCAGATGTCCGCATGATTTTTACGGATCCACTGATAGATGGATCGGATCCGCAAAACGCATACGGACGTCTGAATGGAGCCTTACAGGGGCGTGATCAATGACTGTGGTGATCACCCCATATAGACTCCCTGATCACCCCCCTGTCATTGATCACCCCCCTGTAAAGCTCCATTCAGACGTCCGCATGATTTTTACGGATCCACTGATAGATGGATCGGATCCGCAAAACGCATACGGACGTCTGAATGGAGCCTTACAGGGGCGTGATCAATGACTGTGGTGATCACCCCATATAGACTCCCTGATCACCCCCCTGTCATTGATCACCCCCCTGTAAAGCTCCATTCAGATGTCCGCATGATTTTTACGGATCCACTGATAGATGGATCGGATCCGCAAAACGCATACGGATGTCTGAATGGAGCCTTACAGGGGCGTGATCAATGACTGTGGTGATCACCCCATATAGACTCCCTGATCACCCCCCTGTCATTGATTACCCCCCCCTGTCATTGATTACCCCCCTGTCATTGATCACCCCCCTGTAAAGCTCCATTCAGATGTCCGCATGATTTTTACGGATCCACTGATAGATGGATCGGATCCGCAAAACACATACAGGCGTCTCCCTGGAGCCTTCCAGGGGGGGTGATCACCCCATATAGACTCCCTGATCACCCCCCTGTCATTGATCACCCCCCCTGTCATTGATCACCCCCCCCCTGTCAGGCTGCATTCAGATGTCCGTATGATTTTTACGGATCCACGGATACATGGATCGAATCCGCAAAACACATACGGACATCTGAATGGAGCCTTATAGGGGGGGTGATCAATGACAGGGGGGTGATCACCCCATATAGACTCCCTGATCACCCCCCTGTCATTGATCACCCCCCTGTCATTGATCACCCCCTGTCATTGATCACCCCTCTGTAAGGCTCCATTCAGACATTTTTTTGGCCCAAGTTAGCAGAAATTATTAATTTTTTCTTACAAAGTCTCATATTCCACTAACTTGTGTCAAAAAATTAAATCTCACATGAACTCACCATACCCCTCACGGAATCCAAATGCGTAAAAATTTTTAGACATTTATATTCCAGACTTCTTCTCACGCTTTAGGGCCCCTAGAATGCCAGGGCAGTATAAATACCCCACATGTGACCCCATTTCGGAAAGAAGACACCCCCAGGTATTCCGTGAGGGGCATATTGAGTCCATGAAAGATTGAAATTTTTGTCCCAAGTTAGCGGAAAGGGAGACTTTGTTAGAAAAAAATAAATAAAATCAATTTCCGCTAACTTGTGCCAAAAAAAAAAAAATTCTATGAACTCGCCATGCCCCTCATTGAATACCTTGGGGTGTCTTCTTTCCAAAATGGGGTCACATGTGGGGTATTTATACTGCCCTGGCATTTTAGGGGCCCTAAAGCGTGAGAAGAAGTCTGGGATCCAAATGTCTAAAAATGCCCTCATAAAAGGAATGTGGGCCCCTTTGCGCATCTAGGCTGCAAAAAAGTGTCACACATCTGGTATCGCCGTACTCAGGAGAAGTTGGGCAATGTGTTTTGGGGTGTCATTTTACATATACCCATGCTGGGTGAGATAAATATCTTGGTCAAATGCCAACTTTGTATAAAAAAATGGGAAAAGTTGTCTTTTGCCGAGATATTTCTCTCACCCAGCATGAGTATATGTAAAAAGACACCCCAAAACACATTGCCCAACTTCTCCTGAATACGGCGATACCACATGTGTGACACTTTTTTGCAGCCTAGGTGGGCTGCAGTACCCTATATGGGCAATCTATGATATACTTATATATTTTTTGTCCATGTTTACATCTGTGACATATTAGGATCCATACGTCTCATCCTGCAGCCACACATCTAGGTGATGATTACAGATTAGATTACCGCATTGGGTGTATATTTATATTCCCTACTTTTCTGTCCTATCACCACATTGTGTATCCAATACATGCCCTACATGTGTTCCATCTTGTGATGGGTCATAGAGACACAGGCCCGGGGGACTGCGGCATCCGGAGTTTTTCCGCTGACTCTCTAAAATCCATCACTTTTTTGTTATTCGTTATATTTTTATTATTATGTATTATTTACTATTATGAAATAAAATATACTTTTAAATATACTGGGCATTCAATTGTTGTTTGTGGAACGACTTTTTAGGTTTATATAGGTGGACAAAGGGGCCCACATTCCAAAGAGCACCTTTAGGATTTCACAGGTCATTTACCTACTTACCACACATTAGGGCCCCTGGAAAATGCCAGGGCAGTATAACTACCCCACAAGTGACCCCATTTTGGAAAGAAGACACCCCGAAGTATTCCGTGAGGGGCGTGGTGAGTTCCTAGAATTTTATATTTTTTGTCACAAGTTAGCGGAAAATGATTATTTATTATTATTTTTTTTTTCCCCTTACAAAGTCTCATATTCCACTAACTTGTGACAAAAAATAAAAACTTCCATGAACTCACTATGCCCATCACGAAATACCTGGGGGTGTCTTCTTTCCAAAATGGGGTCACTTGTGGGGTAGTTATACTGCCCTGGCATTCTAGGGGCCCAAATGTGTGAAGTTTGAAATCAAAATGTGTAAAAAATGCCCGGTGAAATCCGAAAGGTGCTCTTTGGAATATGGGCCCCTTTGCCCACCTAGGCTGCAAAAAAGTGTCACACATGTGGTATCTTCATACTCAGGATAAGTTGGGGAATGTGTTTTGGGGTGTCATTTTACATATACCCATGCTGGGTGAGAGAAATATCTTGGCAAAAGACAACTTTTCCCATTTTTTTATACAAAGTTGGCATTTGACCAAGATATTTATCTCACCCAGCATGGGTATATGTAAAATGACACCCCAAAACACATTCCCCAACTTCTTCTGAGTACGGTGATAACATATGTGTGGCACTTTTTTGCAGCCTAGGTGGGCAAAGGGGCCCACATTCCAAAGAGCACCTTTCGGATTTCACCGGTCATTTTTTACACATTTTGATTTCAAACTACTTACCACACATTTGGGCCCCTAGAATGCCAGGGCAGTATAACTACCCCACAAGTGACCCCATTTTGGAAAGAAGACACCCCAAGGTATTCGCTGATGGGCATAGTGAGTTCATAGAAGTTTTTATTTTTTGTCACAAGTTAGTGGAATATGAGACTTTGTAAGAAAAAAAAAATCAAAAAAAAAAAATTATCATTTTCCACTAACTTGTGACAAAAAATAAAAAGTTCTATGAACTCAGTATGCCCATCAGCGAATACCTTAGGGTGTCTACTTTCCGAAATGGGGTCATTTGTGGGGTGTTTGTACTGTCTGGGCATTGTAGAACCTCAGGAAACATGACAGGTGCTCAGAAAGTCAGAGCTGCTTCAAAAAGCGGAAATTCACATTTTTGTACCATAGTTTGTAAACGCTATAACTTTTACCCAAACCATTTTTTTTTTACCCAAACATTTTTTTTTTATCAAAGACATGTAGAACAATAAATTTAGAGCAAAATTTATATATGGATGTCGTTTTTTTTGCAAAATTTTACAACTGAAAGTGAAAAATGTCATTTTTTTGCAAAAAAATCGTTAAATTTCGATTAATAAAAAAAAAAGGAAAAATGTCAGCAGCAATGAAATACCACCAAATGAAAGCTCTATTAGTGAGAAGAAAAGGAGGTAAAATTCATTTGGGTGGTAAGTTGCATGACCGAGCAATAAACCGTTAAAGTTGTGAAGTGCCGATTTGGAAAAAAGGGCCTGGTCACTAGGGGGGTATAAACCTGTGGTCCTTAAGTGGTTAAATCCACATTGAGTAATTTCACTTTTTTTTTTATTCCTTTAGGTAACAAGTATAAACAGCTAAAATTAAACCCCCCATGGCTTACTGCTACTGTAAAAAGGGCAATAAAAGACAAAAAAAGGGCATTTAACCTCTTAAGGACATAGGGCGTACAGGTACGCCCTTGTGCCCTGGTACTTAAGGACACAGGGCGTACATGTACGCCCTGTGTATTTTCGTTCACCGCCGGGCGGCGGGCGGTGATCGGAACCCCGTGCCTGCTCAAATCATTGAGCAGGCACTTGGGGCAAATGCGCCGGGGGGTCCGGTGACCCCCCCATGTATGCGATCGCAGAAAACCGCAGGTCAATTCAGACCTGCGGTTTTCTGCGTTTCCGGGTTGTTCGGGTCTCTGAAGACCCGATAACCCGGAACAGGATGGTGATGGTGGTGTGATTTCACCCCACCAATCACCATCCAGCGATCCTGAGTGGTGATGGTGACATCACCACTTAGGATCGCTTTCCGATTGGTCTGTGGGCGGTCCGGCGCCAAATTCAAAAGAGGCAGGCGCTCCTCTCCTCCTCCTTTTGTGTTCCGGAGCCGGAGGAGAGAGGAGCTGCCTGCACGTGTGCCCACCATCGTTGCCAGCACCCCCAGGACCCGATCTGTGCCCCCAGGACCCGATCTGTGCCCCAGCACCCCCCATCAGGTACATAGGGACAGCATAGGGAAAGTTTGTTTTAGGCAGGGAAAAAAAAGGGAAAGTTAGTTTCTGAACTTTTCTTACTTTGATTGCATCACCCTAAGTTAGGGTGTCTGGGGTCCACAGCACAGCTGTGTGACCCTAGACCCCCCCAGGGGTGCTGCCACTTGTATCCCCCCCCCCCCCCTTCCCCCCCCCCCCACCTTTTTTGGGGTGAATTTTTTTTTTTTTTTTTTTGGTACGCTGATTGTGGCCGGCACTTAGTGTCCGGCCACTGTTAGCGCATCGCACACCCCACCGCTGATCAACTTCGGACAGTTGATCAGCGGTTTTGATTTTTTTCCCCCACATTTTTTGCCCTTTTTTTAGTTAGTTTATTTTATTTTTTTTCTGTTAGTTTTAGGGTGAGTTCGTGAACACCCGTGCCCCCACACACACGCACACAAAATAAAGAGTTACACACACGCACATATACACGCAGACACACACTCCCCTATGGCCCGCCGGACGTTCTCGGCCGAGGAGGCATACGCCCAGCTTGCCTCCGACTCCGAGAGTCCCAGTGAGGATGAGGATGACCCCACATTCCTGTTGTCATCCGCATCCTCCTCATCATCTAGCGATGATGATGAGCCCCCAAGGCGGCGGAGACGCCGCCAGGCGGAGCAAGGGGACCGCCATGTTAGGGACCCTGTGGCCCACACTAGTACGAGCAGCTCTGGGGCTCGTACTGGTTTCCCGGCCCACCAGTTAAATCCACCGGAGCCCCCTTCCGGTGAACTTGTCTGGTGTAGCCCAGAGCGATACGAGCCCGTGATTCCTGATTTTGTAGGCCAATCAGGAATCCAGATTTCCACAGTGGGCTACACTGAATATGACTTTTTTTGTCATTTTTTCAGTGACCCACTGGTAAATCTGATGGTGGAGCAGACGAATCTGTACGCCCAACAGTTCGTCGCTCAACACCCGGGCTCCTTTTTGGCCAGGCCCGGTGGCTGGACGCCGGTCAGTGCAGCCGAAATGAGGATATTTTGGGGCCTCGTGCTGCATATGGGCCTGGTCAAAAAACCCAGTGTCAGGCTGTACTGGAGTGGGGACGTCCTATACCAGGCCCCACTTTACAGTACAGCCATGACACGCTCCCGGTTTGAGGCCATCCGGAAATGTCTGCATTATTCCGATAATGCAGCATGTCCCCCCCGAGGTGATCCTGCCCATGACCGTCTGTATAAGATACGGCCGGTCATCGATCACTTTGGGGCCAAATTCATGGAGGCCTATGTACCTGGAAGGGAGGTCGCGGTTGATGAGTCTCTCATTGCGTTCAAGGGGAGACTCATTTTCCGCCAGTATGTGCCCTCCAAGCGGGCGAGGTATGGCGTGAAGCTATACAAAATTTGTGAGAGTACCTCAGGGTACACTTACAAATTTCGTGTGTACGAGGGGCGAGATTCCCGGATTCAACCCCCAGAATGTCCCCCCACTCTGGGTGTTACCGGGAAACTTGTGTGGGACCTTATGTACCCACTGCTGGATAAGGGTTACCACCTTTACGTGGATAACTTTTATACCAGTATCCCCTTGTTCCAGTCCCTTGCCGCCAGATCCACGTCCGCTTGTGGGACCGTGCGGAAAAATCAACGCGGCCTCCCTGCCCACCCCCTCCAGGTACCTATCCCCAGGGGTGAGACCCGTGCCCTTACCACTGGAAACCTGTTGCTGGTCAGGTATAAGGACAAGAGGGATGTCCTTATGCTGTCCACAATTCATGGTAACGGCATCACCCCTGTCCCTGTGCGAGGTACCGCGGCAACGGTCCTCACAGCCCGATTGTATCGTCGCCTACATTCGGTATATGGGAGGAGTTGATCTCTCGGATCAAGTCCTCAAGCCATATAATGCCATGCGCAAAACCCGGGCATGGTACAAAAAAGTTGCGGTCTACTTGGTGCAGGTTGCCATGTACAACTCTTTTGTACTATCCCGAAGCGCTGGCAGCACAGGGACATTCCTCCAGTTCTATGAGGCAGTCCTCAAGGCCCTGATCTTTTCGGACCGGGAAAGAGCAGGCCGGAGTACCTCGGGAACTGTAGGTGCCCGGATCGTCCCTGGCCAACACTTTCCAGGTGTGGTCCCCCATACTGGAAAGAAGGGACGAACCCAAAAAAAGTGCAGAGTGTGTCGCAGGAGGGGGATACGGAAGGACACGACTACTCAGTGCGACACGTGCCCCGATCATCCGGGCCTCTGCATTGACGGTTGCTTCAGGGAGTATCACACTTCCATGGAGTACTAAATTTATATCCCAATTTAGCACTGACATCGGATAAAAAAAAAATGGTTCTCAGACCTGAGACACCCAAAAAAACTAAAATAATTTATTAAAAGTAGACATGTTAGGTATCGCCGCGTCGGTAATAATCTCCTCTATAAAACTACCCCATGACCAACCCCCCCAGATTAACACGGTCAAGAAAAAAAAAAAAAAAAAGGTGCAAAAAAAGTTTTTTTTTGTCACCTTACATAATAAAAAGTTTAATAGCAAGCGATCAAAAAGTCATATAGCCCCCAAAATAGTGCCAATAAAACCGTCCGCTCCTCCCGCAAAAAATGAGCCCCCACATGAGATAATTGGATAAAAAAAATAAAAATAAAATGACCCTTAGACTTTAGAGATACCCAAAAAAAAGATTTGTATCAAAAAAGATAATATAGTCAAAAACCTAAATAATTGTAAAAAAAAGTAGACTTATTAGGTATTGCCGCGTCCGTAAGAATCTCCTCTATAAAAATATCCCATGACCTAACCCCCCAGATTAACACGGTTAAAAAAAAAAAAAAAAAACGGTGCCAAAACCGCTATTTTTGGCACTTTTCCATTTCAATCCGTTTTTTCCGGTAACAAAACAAGGGTTAACAACCAAACAAAACTTAATATTTATTACCCTGATACTGCAGTTTACAGAAACACCACATTTGTGGTCGTAAACTGCTGTATCAGTAAAAGGGAGGCCGCAAAAGGAAAGGACCGACATGGTTTCTGGAAGGCCGATTTTGATGGCCTTTTTTATTGACACCATGTCCCTTTTGAAGCCCCCCTGATGCACTCTAGAGTAAAAACTCCCCAAAACTGACCCCATCTAAGAAACTACACCCCTCAAGGTATTCAAAACTGATTATACAAACTTTATTAACCCTTTAGGTGTTCCTCAACAGTTAATGGCAAATGGAGATGAAATTTCAGAATTAAAATTTTTGGTAACCTTGCCTCACAAAAATGTAATATAGAGCAACCAAAAATCATATTTACCCTAAAAATAGTCCCCAAAAAAATGCCACCTTATCCCGTAGTTTCCAAAATGGGGTCACTTTTAGGGAGTTTCTACTCCAGGGGTGCATCAGAGGGGTTGAAACAGGACACAGTGTAAATAAACCGGTCCATAAAAATCAGCCCTCCAAAAACCAAACGGCGCACCTTTCACTCTACGCCCCGCTGTGTGGCCGTACATTAGTTTACGGCCACATATTGGGTGTTTCTGTAAACGGCAGAGTCAGGGCAATAAAGATACAGTCTTGTTTGGCTGTTAACCCTTGCTTTGTTAGTGGAAAAAATGGGTTAAAATGGAAAATAAGGCAAAAAAATGAAATTTTAAAATTTCATCCCCATTTGCCAATAACTCTTGTGCAACACCTAAAGGGTTAACGACGTATGTAAAATCAGTTTTGAATACCTTGAGGGGTGTAGTTTCTTAGATGGGGTCACTTTTAGGGAGTTTCTACTCTAGGGGTGCATCAGGGGGGCTTCAAATGGGACATGGTGTAAATAAACCAGTCCATAAAAATCAGCCCTCCAAAAACCAAACGGCGCACCTTTCACTCTACGCCCCGCTGTGTGGCCGTACAGTAGTTTACGGCCACATATTTGGTGTTTCTGTAAACGGCAGAGTCAGGGCAATAAAGATACAGTCTTGTTTGGCTGTTAACCCTTGCTTTGTTAGTGGAAAAAATGGGTTAAAATGGAAAATTAGACAAAAAAATGAAATTCTCAAATTTCATCCCCATTTGCCAATAACTCTTGTGCAACACCTAAAGGGTTAACGACGTATGTAAAATCAGTTTTGAATACCTTGAGGGGTGTAGTTTCTTAGATGGGGTCACTTTTAGGGAGTTTCTACTCTAGGGGTGCATCAGGGGGCTTCAAATGGGACATGGTGTAAATAAACCAGTCCATAAAAATCAGCCCTCCAAAAACCAAACGGCGCACCTTTCCCTCTACGCCCCGCTGTGTGGCCGTACAGTAGTTTACGGCCACATATTGGGTGTTTCTGTAAACGGCAGAGTCAGGGCAATAAAGATACAGTCTTGTTTGGCTGTTAACCCTTGCTTTGTTAGTGGAAAAAATGGGTTAAAATGGAAAATTAGACAAAAAAATGAAATTCTCAAATTTCATCCCCATTTGCCAATAACTCTTGTGCAACACCTAAAGGGTTAACGACGTATGTAAAATCAGTTTTGAATACCTTGAGGGGTGTAGTTTCTTAGATGGGGTCACTTTTAGGGAGTTTCTACTCTAGGGGTGCATCAGGGGGCTTCAAATGGGACATGGTGTAAATAAACCAGTCCATAAAAATCAGCCCTCCAAAAACCAAACGGCGCACCTTTCCCTCTACGCCCCGCTGTGTGGCCGTACAGTAGTTTACGGCCACATATTGTGTGTTTCTGTAAACGGCAGAGTCAGGGCAATAAAGATACAGTCTTGTTTGGCTGTTAACCCTTGCTTTGTTAGTGGAAAAAATGGGTTAAAATGGAAAATTAGACAAAAAAATTAAATTCTCAAATTTCATCCCCATTTGCCAATAACTCTTGTGCAACACCTAAAGGGTTAACGACGTATGTAAAATCAGTTTTGAATACCTTGAGGGGTGTAGTTTCTTAGATGGGGTGATTTTTGGGTGGTTTCTATTATGTAAGCCTCGCAAAGTGACTTCAGACCTGAACTGGTCCCTAAAAATTTAGTTTTTGTAAATTTCTGAAAAATTTCAAGATTTGCTTCTAAACTTCTAAGCCTTATAACATCCCCAAAAAATAAAATATCATTCCCAAAACAATTCTAACATGAAGTAGACATATGGGGAATGTAAAGTCATCAGAATTTTTGGGGGTATTACTATGTATTACAGAAGTAGAGAAACTGAAACTTTGAAATTTGCTAAATTTTTCCAAATTTTTGTTAAATTAGGTATTTTTTGGTGCAAAAAAAATAATTTTTTGACTTCATTTTACCACTGTCATGAAGTACAATATGTGACGAAAAAACTATCTCAGAACGGCCTGGATAAGTCAAAGTGTTTTAAAGTTATCAGCACTTAAAGGGACTCTGGTCAGATTTGCAAAAAATGGCCTGGTCCTAAGGTGTAAAAAGGCTGTGTCCTTAAGGGGTTAAAAAATACAAATCTGATGGGTCAGCTGTAGCGTTTGAAGATTACAAAGGGCCTAATAAAATCTGTAAAAAGGAGATAAAATTACCAAAAATACAAAACGAACAGCAGGTAGCAAAAGAGAGCAAAACAAATCCCAAAAAATTATTTAAATATATAAATGATAAAAAACCTAGGTCTGAGCAGGCAGGTCCACTAAATAATAGAGTTACAAAATAAGAGAGAGGAGCTGATATCTGTGGTGCTGGGGCTGTTAGTACATCCAGTAATATACTCAATTGGCTAACTGTAGATATGGTCCAAGATAAGTTAAATAAGGTAAATGTGAACAAGGCTCCGGGTCCAGATGGATTACACCCAAGAGTGCTTAAAGAGCTCAGTTCAGTAATTGCTGCGCCCCCGTTTATAATTTTTAAAGATTCTCTAGGTACTGGTAAAGTGGCACCACGCCCATATTCAAAAAAGGATCAAGGTCCTCCACAGGCAGTGGCGTACATACAGGGGTCGCAGGGGTCGCAGTTGCCTGGCAGCTACATCCCATAATGAACTGTGGAGTACTAGATTTACACTAGGTAGGTACCAGCAAGCCTGTATAATACCCATAACAGGCACAGTGTAGCAGCTGGCTGGTCTGCAGGACATGGGATAGTGTGAGGTGCAATACTCTGCACAGCCTGCAACTGCTGTGTTCAGGGGAGGAGAGGGTGCACTGCAGACACTGAAGGATTCCTGATTGTGTCCTTCCAGTAATGAGAGGCAGGGGAGGCTTATTCACTTCTTGGTATCTGGGATAAGTTGCAGCTGATAACAGACAATGAGGTATTTATTAAAACTGGTGTAAAGGAAACCTGGCTTAGTTTCCCATAGCAACCAATCAAATTCCACCTTTCATTTCCCAAAGGAGCTCTGAAAAATGGAAGGTGGAATCTGACTGGTTGCTATGGGTAACTAAGCCACTTTTCATCTACACCAGTTTTGATAAATCTCCCCAATGGCTACAGTGTGCACAGTGCTACTTCATACACAGACCAGAGCTTCCATTATCTATAGAAAGTAGTCCTGTGCATTATGTCACACCTTGTAATTTACTGACCCTAGGCTGGATTAGGTAAACCCTGGTACTGTTTATGAGCGATACAAGAGTCTGGTGTAACAGTGTGCACAGTACTACTACATGAGCAATACTTCTGCAGTCCCCTGTAGTATATTATCTCTGCTCATCAAACACAGCGCTGTACAGTACATGGTATAGCGGCTCTACTTGGTGTCACAGCTCAGTTCCATTCATGGCACCTAGGCCATGTGACCAATGAATGTGATGTTACATGGCTTAGGAAAAGCTGCCAGAAGGCCGCGGCGCTACTGTGAGGTGTCGGACCCCAACCGGTCAAATACTGCTGACCTATCTAGACAATAGGTCATTAGTAAAAGAGAAAACACTTGGGAAAACCCCTTTAAACTGCTATAGAAATGTCCTATCGATGTTTGCAAAACGGACAAGAATAGGACATGTTAAAAAAAAATTGCGGTCAGACCGAACGTACAAACGGATGCGGACAACACACAGTGTGCCATCCGCATTTTTGGCAATCGATTGAAATTAATGTCTGTATGAATAATACCTGGCCTGCTTGGAGATTTTATGTCATGCAACTACTACAACCACATGTGGTCTGCACGACTATCAGAATTCTGGGAGGCAAATGGAGGGAGGGGGCCCAAGATGGGTAAACAGCCCCAGGCCAATGATACACTTAATCCGCCCCTGGTTATGGGGGATCTGTGGATGACACTGTTAGGCCTCTTTCACACGGCGTTTTTTTTTTTTCCGTTTTGCGGGCCGTTTTTTGCGGTCCGTATACGGTCCGTATACGGAACCATTCATTTCAATGGTTCCGCAAAAAAAACGGAATGTGTTCCGTATGCATTCCGTTTCCGTATTTCCGTTTTTCCGTTCCGTTTAAAGATAGAACATGTTCTATATTTGGCCGCAAATCACGTTCCGTTGCTCCATTAAAGTCTATGGGTCCGCAAAAAAACGGAATGCATACGGAAATGCAAACGTATGTCTTCCGTATCCGTTCCGTTTTTTGCGGAACCATCTATTGAAAATGTTATGCCCAGCCCAATTTTTTCTATGAAATTACTGTACACTGTATATGCCATACGGAAAAACGGAACGGAAAAACGGAACAGAAACGGAAACACAACGGAAACAAAAAACGGAACAACGGATCCGTTTAAAACGGACCGCAAAATACTGAAAAAGACATACTGTCGTGTGAAAGAGGCCTTATGGAGATATCTGTGGAGGGCACATATATAGCATAGGATGCTATATACAGGGAGTGCAGAATTATTAGGCAAGTTGTATTTTTGAGGATTAATTTTATTATTGAACAACAACCATGTTCTCAATGAACCCAAAAAACTCATTAATATCAAAGCTGAATATTTTTGGAAGTAGTTTTTAGTTTGTTTTTAGTTTTAGCTATTTTAGGGGGATATCTGTGTGTGCAGGTGACTATTACTGAGCATAATTATTAGGCAACTTAACAAAAAACAAATATATACCCATTTAAATTATTTATTTTTACCAGTGAAACCAATATAACATCTCAACATTCACAAATATACATTTCTGACATTCAAAAACAAAACAAAAACAAATCAGTGACCAATATAGCCACTTTTTTTGCAAGGACACTCAAAAGCCTGCCATCCATGGATTCTGTCAGTGTTTTGATCTGTTCACCATCAACATTGCGTGCAGCAGCAACCACAGCCTCCCAGACACTGTTCAGAGAGGTGTACTGTTTTCCCTCCTTGTAAATCTCACATTTGATGATGGACCACAGGTTCTCAATGGGGTTCAGATCAGGTGAACAAGGAGGCCATGTCATTAGATTTTCTTCTTTTATACCCTTTCTTGCCAGCCACGCTGTGGAGTACTTGGACGCGTGTGATGAACCATTGTCCTGCATGAAAATCATGTTTTTCTTGAAGGATGCAGACTTCTTCCTGTACCACTGCTTGAAGAAGGTGTCTTCCAGAAACTGGCAGTAGGATTGGGAGTTGAGCTTGACTCCATCCTCAACCCGAAAAGGCCCCACAAGCTCATCTTTGATGATACCAGCCCAAACCAGTACTCCACCTCCACCTTGCTGGCGTCTGAGTCGGACTGGAGCTCTCTGCCCTTTACCAATCCAGCCACGGGCCTATCCATCTGGCCCATCAAGACTCACTCTCATTTCATCAGTCCATAAAACCTTAGAAAAATCAGTCTTGAGATATTTCTTGGCCCAGTCTTGACGTTTCAGCTTGTGTGTCTTGTTCAGTGGTGGTCGTCTTTCAGCCTTTCTTACCTTGGCCATGTCTCTGAGTATTGCACACCTTGTGATTTTGGGCACTCCAGTGATGTTGCAGCTCTGAAATATGGCCAAACTGCTGGCAAGTGGCATCTTGGCAGCTGCACGCTTGACTTTTCTCAGTTCATGGGCAGTTATTTTGCGCCTTGGTTTTTCCACACGCTTCTTGCGACCCTGTTGACTATTTTGAATGAAACGCTTGATTGTTCGATGATCACGCTTCAGAAGCTTTGCAATTTTAAGAGTGCTGCATCCCTCTACAAGATATCTCACTATTTTTGACTTTTCTGAGCCTGTCAAGTCCTTCTTTTGACCCATTTTGCCAAAGGAAAGGAAGTTGCCTAATAATTATGCACACCTGATATAGGGTGTTGATGTCATTAGACCACACCCCTTCTCATTACAGAGATGCACATCACCTAATATGCTTAATTGGTAGTAGGCTTTCGAGCCTATACAGCTTGGAGTAAGACAACATGCATAAAGAGGATGATGTGGTCAAAATACTCATTTGCCTAATAATTCTGCACTCCCTGTATGTGTCATCCACAGATATCCCCATAACAGTGTCATCCACAGATCCCCCCATAACAGTGCCCTCCACAGATATCCCCATAACAGTGCCCTCCACAGATATCCCCATAACAGTGCCCTCCACAGATATCCCCATAACATTGCCCTCCACAGATATCCCCATAACATTGCCCTCCACAGATATCCCCATAACATTGCCCTCCACAGATCCCCCATAGCAGTGCCCTCCACAGATATCCCCATAACAGTGCCCTCCACAGATCCCCCATAAGTGTGTCCTCCACAGATCCCCCATAAGTGTGTCCTCCACAGATCCCCCAAAAGTGTGTCATCCACAGATCCCCCATAAGTGTGTCATCCACAGATCCCCCATAAGTGTGTCATCCACAGATCCCCCATAAGTGTGTCATCCACAGATCCCCCATAAGTGTGTCATCCACAGATCCCCCATAAGTGTGTCATCCACAGATATCCTATAACAGTGTCCTCCACACATGGTAGTACAGCAGGATCGCCATCCAGAATCTCCTGTCCCGCACAAAGCGGTACTGTTGGGAGGCATGTTGGGTGAATGGTAAGGGAGGTAGTGGGGGGGTGGAGGCAGGTTGGGGGGGGGCGGCGGTGGGTTGGGGGGGTTGACAGGGAGGAGGCCCCATGGATCAGTTTTGCACTGGGGCCCCATGGATTGTGTGTACGCCACTGTCAACAGGGAAAAATTTTGAAGGACTCTTAAGGGACTATATACAGGGGTATGTGACTGTAAATATTCGGAATTGCCAAATTCCTTCCTCATGGACGATTCTGATCCCTCCTGCTCGAAAATAAATAAACATTTGTTTCCCTGGTTACCAGTTCTATTCACTTTGATCTTTGGTGAAGACGCCAGCTATAGATGACATACCTCAGCATAAACGCACCATCCCCTATACTCTTGCTGTGTAGATGCCATCTTATCAATATAGGTTGGTATTTAAATATCAGACAGTAACTTGATCTATCCCCGCACATAGATGTAAATGTGGATATATTTGTGTTATTTTTATGAGAATGCAAACAAATCAATTTCTTGATTAAGCCCTGCTGGTGCAAGGCTATTTAGGTTATAAATCCACTTTGTTTCATTTCTTGACATTAATTTAATAAAGTCCCCCCCTCTATGATCGGGTTTTATTTGTTCCAGTGCTCCAAAGGTGGACCCCCCAAATTTCCCATTGTGTTTCTTTTTGTAGTGACATGAGAGCGGATGACCCTCAAATCTTTTGTCTATATTTCTAATATGCCCCCCCATTCTAATCCATGGTGTTCTTTTAGTTCTGCCCACGTATAGTTTTGCGCAGGGGCATTTTATAAAGTAAATAACACCCCTAGAGTGGCATGTAAGATGGTTCTCTATCCTATGAGTGTTTAGTGCAGTCTCTATCATCTTTAATGGTTCATTTCGTTTCACAAGATGACATGCCTTACAGGTTTTACAGGGTAAGAAACTAGGATTAATATTCCAGGCTTTTTGGGTGTTTAATTTTTTGGAGTTCGTTTTAATAGAGAGAGCTATTAAGTTTCCCAAGTTTTTTGCTCGTTTAAATATGAAACATGGGTATTGGGGTAACTTATCTCCTATAATTTTATCTTGTTTAAGGATGTCCCAATGACGTTTCACTATTTTTTTAAGAATAAACTCCTTTTGGTTGTATTGGGTAATATTAGGTACTTTGAATTCATTAACCTCATCTCTGCTCTGTTCAGATTGGTTTTCATTAGTTTTGTGTAGCAACGTCTTTCTCTCCGTTTTCTTAACTTCCTCTTTTATTTTTTCCAACTCACTTTTTTTATAGCCTTTTTCTTCAAGTTTATTTTGTAAATTATCTGCCTTTTCTACAAATTGATCAAGTAATGTACAGTTTCTCCTCAATCTGATAAATTGGTTATGAGGAATGTATGCATTTCTGTAAAATAACGTCAACATACTTGGAAAGATTGGAGGTCAAGCCCTCGATGCCAGATATTATGGGCCTCCCTGGTGGTTGAGTCTCACTCTTATGGATTTTAGGCAGGTAATAAAAAATTTGAATTCTGGTGAATTGGATGTTTATAAATTCCGCTTCTTCTTTAGTAATAACTCCTTGCTTTCTCCTTTTTTGGACCAATTTGTTTACCTAAGTTTATATTGTTTGGATTACATTTAAGTTGTCTATATGTTTTCTGTTCACATAGGAGTCTAGTAGACTCCTAAGGCTGGGTTCACACGAGCGTGTCCGGATTAGTTCCGGATGCGTCCCGGTGTGTTGCGGCAAACCCGCGCGAGTAGGAATGCAATTGCAGTCAGTTTTGACTGCGATTGCGTTCCGATGTTCAGTTTTTATCGTGCGTGTGCAATGTGTTTTGCACGCGCGTGATAAAAAACCGACTGTGGTACCCAGACCCGAACTTCTTCACAGAAGTTCAGGTTTGGGTTCGGTGTTGTGTAGATGTTATTATTTTCCCTTATAACATGGTTATAAGGGAAAATAATAGCATTCTGAAAACAGAATGCTTAGTAGGTGATCAGTTGAGGGTTAAAAAAAATAAAAAAAATTAACTCACCTTCTCCTGTTGTTCGCGTAGTTCTCCCGGTCTTTAGTTCTTTAAAAGATAAACTATGGGCTAAAGGACCTTTGGTGACGTCAGATCACATGCTCCAATCACATGGTCCATCACCGCGGTGATGGACCATGTGATTGGAGCATGTGATCTTACGTCACCAAAGGTCCTTTAGCCCATAGTTCATCTTTTGAGAAGTAAAGAAGAGACCGGGACTTACGCGAACAAACGGAGAAGGTGAGTTAATTTTTTTTATTTTTTTTAACCCTCAACTGATCACTTACTATGCATTCTGTTTTCAGAATGCTATTATTTTCCCTTATAACCATGTTATAAGGGAAAATAATACAGTGAATAGACTGTCACCTAGCAACCATGCGTGAAAATCGCACAGCATCCGCACTTGCTTGCGGATGCTTGCGATTTTCACGCAACCCCATTCACTTCTATGGGGCCTGCGTTGCGTGAAAAACGCAGAATATAGAGCATGCTGCGATTTTCACGCAACGCACAAGTGACGCGTGAAAATCACCGCTCATCTGAACAGCCCCATAGAAATGAATGGGTCAGGATTCAGTGCGGGTGCAATACGTTCACCTACCGCATTGCACCCGCGCGGAATACTCGCCCGTGTGAACGCAGCCTAATGATATTGAGTATAATCCAGAATGACAATGCCTCCGCCCTTATCTGCTGGGGGCGGATGACAATGTCATTATTTCTCTGTAATGCATGTATGCTCTCCCGTTCCCCCTTATTTAAATTGTAAAATCTCAAATGTTTTAAACACTTCTGAATATTCATTATTTGGATTAAAATTAGATTTGGCCTTCAGGTTTGTGTTCTGGACAGTTTTTTTTTATCTTTGGCAACCTTTTTTTTATCTTTGTCATTATTTTCATTCTTATTTTATTTTTTATTTTTGTTAAACATACTTTCTTTAATCTTTTTATTTTTACATATGTTACCTGATGTCCCCATGTTATTTCATAAAAAAAAGTATTTTTTGAGGGCTAGGTTCCGCATTACTCTTTTAATGCCAATAAAGGCATTGAACGGATGAAACTGGGCCAATGGCACAAATTTTAAGCCTTTTTGTAATCATTTTGTAACATTTCTAGTTAGTACGTATTGGCTAAGGGCTCTTTCACACTTGCGTTATTGTCTTCCGGCATAGAGTTCCGTCGTCGGGGCTCTATGCCGGAAGAATCCTGATCAGGATTATCCTAATGCATTCTGAATGGAGAGAAATCCGTTCAGGATGCATCAGGATGTCTTCAGTTCCGGAACGGAACGTTTGTTGGCCGGAGAAAATACCGCAGCATGCTGCGCTTTTTGCTCCGGCCAAAAATCCGGAACACTTGCCGCAAGGCCGGATCCGGAATTAATGCCCATTGGAAGGCATTGATCCGGATCCGGCCTTAAGCTAAACGTCGTTTCGGCGCATTGCCGGAGCCGACATTTAGCTTTTTCAGAGTGGTTACCATGGCTGCCGGGACGCTAAAGTCCTGGCAGCCATGGTAAGGTGTAGCGGGGAGCAGGGGAGCAGCATACTTACCGTCCGTGCGGCTCCCCGGGCGCTCCAGAGTGACGTCAGGGCGCCCCAAGCGCATGGATCACGTGATCGCATGGATCACGTCATCCATGCGCATGGGGCGCTCTGACGTCATTCTGGAGCGCCCGGGGAGCCGCACGGACTGTAAGTATACCGCTCCCCCTCTCCCCGCTCCTACTATGGCAACCAGGACTTTAATAGCGTCCTGGGTGCCATAGTAACACTGAAAGCATTTGGAAGACGGTTCCGTCTTCAAATGCTTTCAGTACACTTGCGTTTTTCCGGATCCGGCAGGCACCTCCGGCAACGGAAGTGCATGCCGGATCCCAACAACGCAAGTGTGAAAGAGGCCATAGATTGCATATTTTTTGTCCCATTATTTTGATCTCCTTTTTGGAGTTTTTCTTTCCCCTTTTTCCTCTTTTTGTTTCTTTTGTTGTTTTTTCTTGAAGGTCGTGCCTGAAAAAAATCCTTTTAGATGCTTTTCTTAATTTTATTATTATTGGTTAAATCCAGTTCTGTTGTGCTCTTGGGTGTATAGTTCCCATTCCCAATTTAACTTTTCACTACGGCACTATAACTGATGTTTTGTTTTTCTCTTGGTGCTGGGTTATTTTGTATCTCAAAATCTGAGTTTTCTTGTATGTCTAATTGTCTCGATGCCTTGGAACTTAACCCCTTTAGGACACAGCCTTATTTCACCTTAAGGACCAGGCCATTTTTTGAAAATCTGACCAGTGTCACTTTAAGTGGTGATAACTTTAAAACGCTTTGACTTATCCAGGCCATTCTGAGATAGTTTTTTCATCAAATATTGTACTTCATGACACTGGTAAAATGAAGTAAAAAAAATAATAATTTTTATTTATAAAAAAAATACCAAATTTACAAATAATTTGCAAAAAATTGCTAATTTCCAAGTTTCAATTTCTCTACTTCTATAATACATAGTAATACCTCCAAAAATAGTTATTACTTTACATTTATGTTTGGATAATTTTGGGAATGATATTGTATTTTTTAGGGATCTTACAAGGCTTAGAAGTTTAGAAGCAAATCTTAAAATTTTTCAGAAATTTTCAAAAACCCAATTTTTAGGGACCAGTTCAGGTCTGAAGTCACTTTGTGAGGCTAACATAATAGAAACCACCCAAAAATTACCCCATTCTATAAACTACACCCCTCAAGGTATTCAAAACAGATTTTACAAACTTTGTTAACCATTTAGGTGTTCCACAAGAATTAATGGAAAATAGAAATACAATTTCAAAATTTCACTTTTTTGGCAGATTTTCCATTTTAATAATTTTTAACAAGTTAACAGCCAAACCAAACTCAGTATTTATGGCTCTGATTCTGTAGTTTGCAGAAACACCCCATATGTGGTCGTAAACCGCTGTACGGGCACACGGCAGGGCGCAGAAGGAAAGGAATGCCATACGGGTTTTGGAAGGCAGGTTTTGCTGAACTAATTTTTTTAAAACCATGTCCCATTTGAAGCCCCCTTGATGCACCCCTAGAGTAGAAACTCCATAAAAGTGACCCCATCTAAGAAACTACACCTCTCAAGGTATTCAAAACTGATTTTACAAACTTTGTTAACCTTTTAGGTGTTCCACAAGAATTAATGGAAAATAGAGATACAATTAAAAAATTTTACTTTTTTGCCAGATTTTCCATTTTAATAATTTTTTTCCAGTTACAAAGCAACGCAATATTTATGGCTCTGATTCTGTAGTACACAGAAACACCCCATATGTGGTCTTAAACCATTGTAAGGGTACACGGCAGGGCGCAGAAGGAAAGGAATGCCATACGGTTTTTGGAAGGCAGATTTTACTGGACTGTTTTTTTTTACACCATGTTCCATTTGAAGCCCCCCTGATGCACCCCTAGAGTAGAAACTCCATAAAAGTGACCCCATATAAGAAACTACACCCCTCAAGGTATTCAAAACTGATTTTAAAAACGTCGTTAACCCTTTAGGTGTTCCACAACAGTTATTGGCAAAGGCAGATGAAATTTCAGAATTTTAATGTTTTGGCAAATTTTCTATTTTAATCCATTTTTTCCAGTAACAAAGCAACGGTTAACAGCCAAACAAAACTCAATATTTATGGCCCTGATTCTGTAGTTTACAGAAACACCCCATATGTGGTCGTAAATGGCTATATAGCCAGACGGCAGGGCATAGAACAAAGAGACTCCATATGGTTTCTGGAAGGCAGATTTTGATGGACAGTTTTTTTTTTTACACCATGTCCCATTAGAAGCCCCCCCTGATGTAGCCTAGACTAGAAACTCCAAAAAAGTGACCACATCTAAGAAACTACACCCCTCAAGGTATTCAAAAGTTACTTTACAAACTATGTTAACCCTTTAGGTGTTCCACAAAACTAAATAGCGAATGTAGAAACAATTTTAGATTTTTTTTAAACTTCTGTATGGGCACACGGCAGGGCGCAGAAGAAAAGGAATGCCATACGGTTTTTGGAAGGCAGATTTTGCTAGACTGTTTTTTTTGACACCATGTCCCATTTGAAGCCCCCCTGATGCACCCCTAGAGTAGAAACTCCCAAAAAGTGACCCCAAAAGTGACCCCATTTTAGAAACAACGGGATAGGGTGGAAGTTTTGTTGGTACTAGTTTAGGGTACATATGATTTTTGATTGCTCTATATTACACTTTTTGTGCGGCAAGGTAACAAGAAATAGCTGTTTTGGCACCGTTTTTTTATTTTTTTGTTATTTACAACATTCATCTGACAGGTTAGATCATGTGGTATTTTTATAGACCAGGTTGTCACGGACGCGGCGATACCTACTATGTATACTTTTTTTTATTTATGTAAGTTTTACAGAATAATTTCTTTTTTTAAACAAAAAAAATTATGTTTTAGTGTTTCCATAGTCTGAGAGACATAATTTTTTCAGTTTTTGGGCGATTACCTTGGGTAGGGTATGATTTTTTTGCGGGATGAGATGACGGTTTTATTGGCACTATTTTGGGGTGCGTGTGACTCTTTGATCGCTTGCTATTACACTTTTTGTGATGTAAGGTGACAAAAAATGGTCTATTTAGCACAGTTTTTATAATTAATTTTTTACGGTGTTCATCTGAGGGGTTAGGTCATGTGATATTTTTATAGAGCCGGTCGATACGGACGCGGCAATACCTAATATGTATACTTTTTTTTATTTATGTAAGTTTTACACAATAACAGCTTTTTTAAAACAAAAAAAATGATGTTTTAGTGTTTCCATATTCTGAGCCATAGTTTTTTTTATTTTTTTGGCCATTGTCTCAGTTAGGGGCTCATTTTTTGCGGGATGAGATGATGGTTAGATTGGTACTATTTTGGTGGGAAAACGCCTTTTCGATCGCTTGCTGTTGTACTTTTTATTTTTTATTTTACGGTGTTCATCTGAAGGGTTAGGTCATGTGATATGTTTATAGAGCCGGTCGATACGGACGCGGCGATACCTAATATGTATATATATTTTTCTCCCTATTTTTTTCATTTTTTGGGGAAAATGACGTATTTTTACTTGAAACATTTAATTTTTTGGGGGGAAAACTTGATTTTTTAAAACTTTTTTTGTCCCACTTTGGAACTTGAACTTTTGGGGGTCTAATCCCTTTACAATGCATTCCAATACTTCTGTATTGGAATGCATTGGCTGTATGAGTAATACAGTGAGTATTACACATACAGCTTCCTGGCCTGTGAGATCCAGGGGGCTGGATCTCACAGGCTTGTCACCGGAAGGTAGCGCAATGCCTTCCTTAGGCATCGCGCTGCCTTCCATGCCATCAGGTCCCCTCGGACCCGATAGCACCGCCGCCAGCCGCCGCAACCGCAGGTCTGAATTGACCTAAGGTTTGCGGCGATCGCCGACACAGGGGGGTCACGGGACTCCCCGCGCATTTAGTCAAGGTGCCTGCTCAATGATTTGAGCAGGCACCGGGTTCCAATCACCGCCCGCCGGGCGGCAGTGATTGGAAATACACATGACGTACCGGTACGTCATGTATCCTTAAGTACCAGGACAACATGCCGTACTGGTACGTCATGTGTCCTGAAGAGGTTAATGGCCCCACGTTCCCAGCATGATTATCCGAAATGTGGCGTGCGATGGGAGTGTCTGTGCCATTGCGAATGTCATTGAGGTGTTCACCCCTCCTCCGCCGAAACTCCTATATCGTTTTGCCTACATGCTGGAGGCCACAGACAAACGTGGCTAGGTGAACGACACCACTGTTTCTACAGTTAATAAATTATAGAATTGCAAAGCGATTCCATGTAACGGTACTGGTAAAACTATTACCCCCTTGGATCGCTTTGCAAGCAACACAGCCACTACAGTGGAAAGTGCCCCTAGGTTGTCGATTAAGCCACGTCGCTGTCTGCGGCGTTTGCAAGAAACTGTGAACCAGTCTGTCTTTCAGATTGCAACCCCGGCAGAATGTAATGGAAGGGGTGTCATCCATGAGATGCCCCACATCAGGGTCCGATCTAAGAATGCCCCAATACCAGGTGAGAATATCCCATACACTTGAATGTGCCTAATCAAAGGTGGCAACAATGCGCATTTGGTTTGGTTCACCCTCTCTAGATCATGGTTCCAAAAGTGTGTCGCGATTCACTGCTAACGAATGCTGGTATGCACTCTTGAGGATCTGTCGTGTATAGCCCCTGCTTGTAAAACGACACTGAAGGTCCTTGGCCACCACTTGATAGTCTGTGAATCTCGAGTTATTCCTGTATAGTCTCAGGTATTGCCCTTTGGGTATACCCTTCTTCAGGGCCCAGGGATGGCAGCTGTCCCACTGAAGGAGACTATCTGTGGCCGTTTCCTTGCGGATCAGACGTGTGCACAGATTACCCTCCAGATCCCTGAAGATAGTGAGATCGAAGAACATGATCTGCGTCCTCTGGATCTCAGAGGTAAAATATAATCCCAGTTCATTCTTATTATGCTCGTTGACAAAGTTATTAAAGTCATCTTCACTGCCAGACCATAGGATCAACACGTCGTCGATATAACGTAGCCACAGCCCTATGTGTCTAGTCCGTTTGTCTCCGCAGCAAAGACCACTTCCTGTTCCCACCAGCCCAGGTAGAGATTGGCGAAGGTAGGTGCACAAGAGCTCCCCATCGCTACTCCCCTGAGCTGTTGGTATAAACGGTGATCGAATAGAAACACATTGTGTTCCAGGATGAACTGCAACAATTGCAACACAAATTCTCTGTGTCGCCATAGATGTGTACCTCGCTCCTGTAAGCAGAACCCCACAGCCGAACACCCTTTTTGTTGGGGTATGGAGCTGTAGAGCACCGCCACATTCCGGCTGGCCAAAAAGGTCTGGTCATCAATCTGGATGCCCTCTAGTTTTTTGATCACGTCCATCGTATCTCTCACATATGATGGAAGTGCCAACACAAAAGCTCGTAAGATTTTATCCACATATATGCTGATGCCCTCTGTGAGGCTGCCAACACCTGAGACAATAGGTCTCCCCTTTAAGGGGATAACCCCTTTATGAATTTAAGGAAGACTGTAGAAACAAGGAACCACTGGATGTTTGGAGAACAAAAAGGAGAACTCAATTTGATTGATGAGCTTCTCCCCAAGGGCTGTATTAAGGATATTTCTCAATTCCCTTCTAAACCCATCAGTTGGGTTGCTTTCCAACACCTTATAACAACTGTTGTCTTTAAGGATGTTCAGACACATGGTCCTATATTGTTCCCATCCCGTGACCGCGATATTCCCTCCCTTTTCAGTTGGTTTGATCCAAATGGAGGTGTCGCGCTCAAGAGATAACAGGGAGTCCATCTCAGACCGAGATAAATTGGACTTTCCAGTTCTACATCCCTCTAAAGTTTTTAACTGGTCAGTGGTGACCTTAAGGAATATATCCATTGCTGAATTGTTCCCCACAGACTGGTTCACAGTTTCTTGCAAATGCTGCAGACAGCGACATGGCTTGGGGGCACTTTCCGCTGTAGTGGCTGTGTTGCATGCAAAGCGATCCAAGGGGGTAATAGTTTTACCAGTACCGTCACATGGAATCGCTTTGCAATTCTATCATTTATTAACTGTAGAACCAGAGGTGTCATTTAACTAGCCACGTGTGTCTCTGGCCTCCAGTATGTAGGCACAATTATATGGGAGTTTCGGCGGAGGATAGGTTAACACCTCAATGACATTCGCAATGGCACAGACACTCCCATTGCACGCCACATTTTGGATATTCATGCTGGGAAACGTGTGGGCCATTAGGTTTCAAGGCATCAAGACAATTAGAAGAACCCCCAGAGGTGGCGACCATGACAAAAAACTGCTACAAAAGGAGGCGGAATGGCCGTTCAGGCTGTGTACTGTACGTCCTGAAGGCCTGAATGAACACATTTCATATGTGTGTTTTATTTGATAGTCCATTCTGATCTCCTCCACTGATCGCACCCTGAAATATATTAGCTTTAAATAGATTTTGACCCACATTTTGTTGTCATCAGATTTTCATTTATGATGGGCTTGACTACCCTGATGTGTCAGTTAGACACATCGATATGGACTAAATCTGCAGTTTTTAAGTATGTGATCTACTGCATTAGCTTCTGGATCCCAGGGGTCCATCACGTATTATTTATATAAGCATATCGCATATGCCTACCCCATCTAAATTCACAATATCCATACTGCTATGATGGGATATGGGTAGGTTATTTACTATATGGTACGGGTTATTCCTTATACCCGTGCAGGGACGTAGACTATTATTATTACAAACAAACGTACCCTGGTGTATCCAGCATCATGATTACAAACAAATGTGCCCGGGTGTATACAACATGTTTGCTTGAGTTTGCAGACCTGGTGTTATCTATATGGACTGTCTTTTAGTCCATCCACCTGGTACTGCTTATATGGACTGTTATCATCTAGTCCATATTTAGATTATATTGGATATATAGGTTGCCCAGATTTAGGGCTGTAGTCTGGTCATATTCATTCCAGATCTACACATTATTCCTTTATGTGTTGTTTATCCTCCTTACTCCGTTTTGTGTTTATCCTGCCGTCATGTGTACTATCGCCGATAGTCCCGTATACTGTATGTATGGGTGTGTTGACACTCAGTGATTGATCGCGGCTTGTAGGGGGGCGGGTTGCGAGGGCGGGCACGCATTGAGTGATTGACACGCCCACCGCCCTTCCACCCGCTGACTGCCGATGGATCCGCTTCACGGGGAGGTATGTTTCTCCCTATTTAAACCTGAAAGAGCAGCGGCCGTATTACGGCCACCCCAGCGCCTATGCTGTCGCCTTACCACCTGAGGTGTACGGCGTTATATGTCTGCTTGTCTTGTACTGCACCCAGCTCCTAATGAACCTCGTTTTTTGGCGAAACGTAGAGTGCATACTAGGGTCTCGAGTACAGACTTGGCGCATCCTTATGTTTTTGTGATAAGGCTGATAGCCGTTCAACATGTGAATCTGGACCATTTAGCTGGTGACCTAGGGGATATACAGGGAACAGCAATATATTAGTAGGGGTGAGATTTGATAGTTACCCACATGCGGCCAGGTCCGATTCCCTTAGCTGAATTGAGTCTAGATATACATAGAGATGGTAGATTTACAATCTTTATAGCGTGATACCGTCCTGTTTATATATTGCACTACAGCATTTCGTACAGGAAATAATTTTGCTACAGGGTATCATTTCACACATAGCACTTTGTGTGTATTTACTGTGGGTCACTATTGAATACTTTTTAGTGGTGGGTCTGGGCTGTATCTTGTTGGAGTGGTGTTCACTGAGGGATTTGCACATGTTTCCTCCCGGTTATTAGTGCATATTTAATAAAACATTGAAGTTTTAATTCACTAACTCAATGTTTCTCTTAACTGTGATTACATCCTTAAACAAGATAAAATTATAGGTGATAAGTTACCCCAATACCCATTTTTCATATTTAAACACCCAAAAACTCCAAAAAATTCCACACCCAAAAAGCCTGGAATATTAATCCTGGTTTCTTTCCCTGTAAAACCTGTAAGGCATGTCATCTTGTGAAACGAAATGAACCATTAAAGATGATAGAGACTGCACAAAACACTCATAAGATAGAGAACCATCTTACATGCCACTCTAGGGGTGTTATTTACTTTATAAAATGCAACTGCGCAAAACTATACATGGGCAGAACTAAAAGAACACCATGGATTAGAATGGGGGGGCATATTAGAAATATAGACAAAAGATTTAAGGGTCATCCGCTCTCACATCACTACAAAAAGAAACACAATGGGAAATTTTGGGGGGGTCCACCTTTGGAGCACTGGAACAAATAAAACCCGATCATAGAGGGGGGACTTCATTAAATTAATGTCAAGAAATGAAACAAAGTGGATTTAAAAGCTAAAAAGGGAAATGAATGATAAATCGTCTGAAGTGAGGTAAAACTGAAGCCTGCTATTGAAGATCGCCAAGGTAAGCTTACCCTACATTTATTCCACGTGGGACGCCACGAACAGAAAAATATCTACATATATGTGAGTATTCAAACAATTCCTGGCCAACTGCAATATATATCATTGATCTATTCTGAGCATGCTAAATCAAAGCTTCTAACTGCAACATCGTATACGAATATTGGATACAGATTACATCGTATATGAACATTGTATACAAATATTAAACAGCAATTACTAACCATACTCCCGAGGGAAAAAACATTTCTGATATTACCTCAGTGGAGAATCTCTATCCATCAGACAATAAGTCCATATGGCATTGTGACTACCTTTTATTTTTATTCATATTTTTATTTTTATTTTTATTATTTTATATTTTTCTTTGAGCACAGCTGCACCTTTAGAGGAATTTTATATTTTTGCTACACTTACCCCAGAATTCGGTGTATTCGATATACTCACTGATATATTCACTTGTTGATTCATTTATTGATGGATTTCTGTCACTCTTATTGATTATTTGCATTTTAATAATTTTTTATATATTTGTACACTATTTTGGACACATTATTGTCACAAGGACATATAGCCAATACAAAGATTGCTCATAATATTATTTCCATGATCTATTGGATTACATCTGTTTGAGACTGGAATCAATTTTGCTCCTATCCTAGATCCTGCATTTCAGACTGCATTCAGGATAGCTGTATTTACAGTGGATGCCTACAACGTATAACTGGGGTGCCATTGATCCACTTTATTTTTTTAAAATATAATCCTTTTTATGATGCAATTTTTTTAGGAGATACTGGTCCGGACTTTTTATAATCAACAAAAAAGATTTTTGTATCACCAAAGATTTTTTTTGTTTTTTATTTCTCTATTTCTATATATAGTAATTTTTATATATATATATATATATATATATATATATATAAATATATGTATATATACATATTCCTATATATTTCATACAATTTCACAAGTATCACTAATCTAATAAATGTATTATAGTGATATATTATACACTGAGTCTATGTGAGTTCATCTATAAGAGTGCCCATCCATTTCTTTGATACTTTCAACAGTCCCTTCTTCTTGGTAACCTGTTAAATACATAAGGGTTAGAAAAGGAATGGAGGGGACTACAGGACAAGATTACACAGTGATTGTTTGTTGTCCGCTACCACTGAGAAGGTCTGCACAGAGCTTTAGATCTAAAATGCTAAAATTTTTAATTAAGGCTACTTTCGTACTGGCATTTTGGCTTTCCGTTTGTGAGAACTGTTCAGGGCTCTCACAAGTGGTCCAAAACGGATCAGTTTTGCCCTAATGTATTCTGAATGGAAAAGGATCTTCTCAGAATGCATCAGTTTCCCTCCGTTCTGTCTCCATTCAGCTTTGGAGGCGGACAGCTTTTTGCTGTCTGTCTGACGAAACTGAGCCAAACTGATCCGTCCTGACGCACAATGTAAGTCAATGGGGACGGATACGTTTTTTACTGACACAATATGGCACAATAGAAAGATCCGTTTTGGCTATATTAAAGATAATACAAAGGGATCTGTTCTCAGTGGATGCATGCGGTTGTATTATCTGAACGGATGCGTTTGTACAGCTCCATGACGGACCAAAAGCGACTGTGAAAGTAGCCTAAGACCTATTTCAAAATTACATCATTTTTCATTTAAAATGAATCAGGACAATGGTTATAAAGGTGGACATGGCCTTTAAAATGACCCCATAGCCATAATGAAATAATGCAGCAAAATCCAAAATAACATTGAAGTGAATTTAATATACCCATTTTAAGGCATTCTTGTCCAATCATTGTCTGGATACTGATTGGCAAAAAAAATTGTTCCTATTTATACAGGCTTTCAGCAAATTACTTGTAACTGACAATTTAATGAAAGCAGACAGGCCGCACAAGTGTGCCAGATATTTCTGCATTAACCTTTACGGTATGCAGCCTTTTCTTGGTATTTTCTTTTCTTTCCACCTTGGTGATGTTTCTCAAACACACAAATGTAGATTGAACTGATATCACAGACCTTCATATTAAAAAAAACTCATCAAATCCGAACTTTAATTCAATCTGGAATTACCTATTATCAGACAGTGTCCTGATTCAAAACTTCAGAAATAAGAGGCTATGGTTGGCAGCTGCATCATAAACTAAAGTGTGTAAAGGCCCTTTAGAAGGCCCGATGTAGCAAGCAATTGTCAGGTTGGAAGCCTTTGTTCCTGACAATGACTTTCTCGTCAGTGGAAGAGAAAGCTGTATTTACATGCAGCAATCTCCTCCACAGTATGGGGAGCAGTGAGTGCTAATGCCATTGCTGGTCCCCGTATAGAATAATTGCTTGCCGGCAGTGATCAGTGGCAGGGGCAATATTCAAATTTGCGATATTTTGCGAATATTTGGGCGAATATTCGTCATATATTCGAGAATTCATGATCTCCAGTCATTATTTTCTTGATTGTGAAAATCAACAAATGGAAAATTTGCAATACTAAAATTTGCTCCTACTCCTAAAGTCAAAGATATTGCAACCTTCTCATTGGCCCACAAGCAAGAAGCAGTGAGGGATCATGGGTAATGATGAAAAAATCTAAAATATTCGCGATTACGAAGATATAGCACTATATTCTAGATATTTGCGAATTCTCGAAGTGCCAATATTCGAAAAAAATAAAAAAAATCGCGATTAGAATATTTGCGATCAACACTACTTGCCGGCAGTAGAGTGCTATTTAGATGGAAAATTTTGCTGCCGGCAAATGATGATTTAGGACTAATTCACATCTCCATTTGTGGATCCAGCAGGCTGTTCCGACACAGAGCAGCCTGCTGGATCTTCTACTTCACTGCTGGATCCCCATTTACTGCAACGGGGTCCGGCGGTGATATGTAGTGATGGACGAACATCTGCCGGGACAGGTCGCAAACACGATCGCGCAAACACGATCAAATGTTCGTGAACCGCAAGTTCGCGGCGGGTCCCATTCATTTTAATGGCAGGCGAACCAGAAAAATCTTCAGCTCATATTTGCAGCCAAGAAAAAATTACTAGAAGTGCACAAATAGTCCTACAACATGGACAGTGACATACCAGATGTATTATTCGAATTTGCGATCTCCATTCATTATTTTTTTTCAATGCGAAATATCAGCAATATACTGTAATTTTCGCGTACGCGAATGTGCAAATGCACTATACAGTGCCCAAATGCACTATAAAGAAAGTATATTGGTATATAACACCCTGCTTCAATCAGTTTTTTTGGGGGCGACTGGTATATCACACCAGTAGAAATGATTTGCTCCAAAAACACTTTTCCCTCTATATACAGTACAGACCAAAAGTTTGGACACACCTTCTCATTCAAAGAGTTTTCTTTATTTTCATGACTATGAAGGCATCAAAACTATGAATTAACACATGTGGAATTATATACATAACAAACAAGTGTGAAACAACTGAAAATATGTAATATTCTAGGTTCTTCAAAGTAGCCACCTTTTGCTTTGATTACTGCTTTGCACACTCTTGGCATTCTCTTGATGAGCTTCAAGAAGTAGTCACCTGAAATGGTCTTCCAACAGTCTTGAAGGAATTCCCAGAGATGCTTAGCACTTGTTGGCCCTTTTGCCTTCACTCTGCGGTCCAGCTCACCCCAAGCCATCTCGATTGGGTTCAGGTCCGGTGACTGTGGAGGCCAGGTCATCTGGCGCAGCAACCCATCACTCTCCTTCATGCTCAAATAGCCCTTACTTTCAAAGTTTTCCCAATTTTTCGGCTGACTGACTGACCTTCATTTCTTAAAGTAATGATGGCCACTCGTTTTTCTTTACTTAGCTGCTTTTTTCTTGCCATAATACAAATTATTACAGTCTATTCAGTAGGACTATCAGCTGTGTATCCACCTGACTTCTCCTCAACGCAACTGATGGTCCCAACCCCATTTATAAGGCAAGAAATCCCACTTATTAAACCTGACAGGGTACACCTGTGAAGTGAAAACCATTTCAGGGGACTACCTCTTGAAGCTCATCAAGAGAATGCCAAGAGTGTGCAAAGCAGTAATCAAAGCAAAAGGCGGCTACTTTGAAGAACCTAGAATATGACATATTTTCAGTTGTTTCACACTTGTTTGTTATGTATATAATCCACATGTGTTAATTCATAGTTTTGATGCCTTCATAGTCATGAAAATAAAGAAAACTCTTTGAATGAGAAGGTGTGTCCAAACTTTTGGTCTGTACTGTACCTGCAGTATCGCAGGAGAACCGCACACAACTGCCGCACAATACAAATGCACTATAATATACTTTGTAACATAGAAAGTATACTATAACATTGTACAAGGAAGGCAATCCATTAGAATATACATAAAGATAAAACGTAACCTTTAATAATGTTACCATGAGGGTCCATTCACACGTTCGTAAGTGTTTTGCAAATCCGCAAAACACGGACACCGGCAATGTGCATTCCGCAATTTGCGGACCACACATCGCCGGCACTATAATAGAAAATGCCTAATGTTGTCTGCAATTGCGGACAAGAATAGGACATGTTCTATTTTTTTGCGGAAACTGAAGCACGGAAGCGAAAGTGCAGATCTGCAAATGCGGATGCAGATCTGCAGACAGCACATTGCGGAACGGATGCGGACCCATTTTGCGGATGTGTGAATGGAAAAGATATCCCTCAAAATGAAAATAAATTAAATTATTAAAGTTAAGCAAAAAGCATAGATGTGGTAGGCAATAACAAGTGCACGGCGGCACTAAATTAGGTGCTCGGCGGCACCAAATCAGAAACCATATGTCCTACCACAATCCGGGGGGTTCCAGTGCACATCGATGAATCCTGGAGGGAAAGCAAAAAACATCTATCCCTGGGCTAGATGATGATGTGGTATTGAAGGACAGGGTGGGCAAAGAACTGTCCCTGATATTGCCCTACAGGGGGTGCTATTCTGGCCCTGATAGCCTAACCACAGACCATCCGTCCTGATAAGAGCGACCTTACCCTATATAAAAATGGCCCTAGTAAGCTCCTAGCCCCTAGGCCCCTGACTTCCAGATGATCAGTATATAGATCTATGTGTTTTTGACTCATTATAAAAGTATATTATAAGTATATCACACCCCTTAGTATATCACACCTATTGATAGCACACCTATACCAGTCCTTAAAAGGACTTTTGTTGCCCTATTAGCTAGCGTTTGGTGTCCCTAACAGCCTGTCCCTGCTCCACACAGCAACCTCTCCCTACACTGGCAAAACACTGAATGTAAAATGGCGGCCAGATAGGGTTTATTTATAAGGTAGGGGGTATGTCCATGTGCTGAAACGTCTCAATTGGCTGTCCTGTACCACCTGATGGATGTGTCATGGGTCAAAGTTCTTCACAATGTAAAAGAATATGGCGGGCGCGAATTTCTCCATATGTTCGGCGAATCGCGAACACGCAAAGTTCGCCGCGAAACGACCGCCGGGTGAACCGCAAGGCCATCTCTAGTGATATGGCTGATTTCCGGCAAAAATGCATGCAGCAGTTTTCTTCCAGCCGAAACACAGCCTTTTTGCCGGAAATCGACCAGAACACTGCTGGACCCCATTCCAGTCAATGGGGATCCAGCAGTGAAGTAGATGATCCGGCAGGCTACTCTGTGCCGGATCCAAATGGAGATGTGAACAAGGCCTTAGGTCTTCACATGAAAGTGTTTCGCACCTTCATCAGTTAATCGGTGGCACCTTTACACAGGCAGATTATCGCTAACAGGCATCTGTACGAATGGTCATTAGAGATAATCTGCCCAAACATGTAAGGGACTTTTTAGTGTAAAGTGGTAGCACAGCATTAGAAAAAATGCTACTTTTTCCCAACAGCAGTACCACACCTGTCCACAGGTTGTATGTAGTATAACAGCTCGGAGTTATCTAGGCCTATCAAGAGAGCAATAGAGATGTCATACTGTTATGCTAATTCTTCCAATATACCATTTTACTAACAGATAACGTATTTCCCTCACAACAGTAAAATAACAATGGGATCCCTATCTACAGTATAAAGGAGTTCTACAGTATCTCTTTGTGTTGACTGCTACAGAAAGACGATATTTTGTAATTTTTGCCAAAATGAAAGAAAAACACCCAACAATTCTTGAAAAATAGTTTTCTATGAAAATTAGGTTTCAGAAAATACCTCTTTCTGACTGTCTCTTGAAAGAGAATCTGTCCTCAGAAAGTTATCTGTTTCTTCTCTGCTAGTGATGAATATAATCTAATATAATCACAAGCAGGATTACAATGAAAGCTAACACCTGTATTAACCCCTTCCCAACCAGCGCTGTACATGTACAGCGCTGCGGAAAGTGACTTGCCATCCAGTGCCATACATGTAAGGCGCAACAAAAAACCATCAGTGGGCTAAGATAGCTGCTGTCCCAAACACACATTCATCTTAGCTACAGGCCCAAGGAGATTATACCTCCCCTGCAGCCCCCATTATTGCAATCGGCTGGTTAATCCAGACTGGCAAATCGCAGGTACTCACTTTAAAAACTATACATATGTTTGATCCAGCACTGAGCAGCCTGTACTTACGATCATAGCAGGCTGGAGGCAGGAGGCTGGGTGGGCAGGCACTGGCAGCGTAACTTCCTACGCCACGTGCCTGCTCCGCCCACTTTATGAATGAAGCAGGCGGCGCAGACACGTGACATAGGAAGTTACGCTGCCAGTGCCCGCCAGCCCAGCCTCCTGCCTCCAGCCTTCTATGATCGTAAGTGCAGGCTGCTCAGTGCTGGATCAAACATATCTATAGTTAACCATTGCCTGCCTGTAGTTACAGTAGATACCATTAGTACAGTGAGCGGGGCCCGGTGTAATGGAATACAATGTAGACTAGTGTAGATGCCAGCACCCACCCCCTGTATTGGGGGTTATTCACAGTGGCTGACAATGTTATGGGGGGGATCTGTGGATGTCAAATAGCATAAGATGCTATTTATCTGTCATTCACAGATCCCCCCATAGCAGTGTCATGCCATCCACAGATGCCCCCATAACATTGTCATCCACAGACGCCCCCATAACAGTGTCAGCCACAGACCCCCATAACAGTGTTAGCCACAGACCCCTATAACAGTGTCAGCCACAGACCCCCATAACAGTGTCAGACACAGACCCCCATAACAGTGTAGGCCACAGACCCCCATAACAGTGCCAGCCACAGACCCCCATAACAGTGCCATCCACAGACCCCCATAACAGTGCCATCCACAGACCCCCAAAACAGTGCCATCCACCCCCCCCCCATAACAGTGCTATCCACGGACCCCCATAACAGTGCTATCCACAGACCCCCATAATAGTGTCATTCACAGGCTACCATTAGTTCAAAGCCCACCAAAAGCCCACCTTTTGGTTAAAAATTTTTTTTTTCTTATTTTCCTCCTCAAAAACCTAGGTGCGTCTTCAGCGAAAAATACGGTAGTTAGATAGATAGATAGCAACCATATACAGTAGGAGAAATGGCCTGGAGCAGTGTTACTCCTCCACTGATGCAGATAGCACAATGAAAGTAAAACTCCCATCATTTTGTACACTAATGGCCCGCTATACACTGCATGTTTTGTAAATAAGAGTATTGGATTTCGTGCCTGGCTACTGTCTTGCACAGATGTCTCACACTTTCGATTTGGTCTTATTGCTTTCATCACATTTTACACAGTACAATGCTTTTATTCCCTTTCTAAATTGAAGCAGCAGTTATATTACAGATATGTGATCTTTTACATAGAATGCTTGGTATTTCTGGATGAAAGGTATTTGTGATATTTGGAGCTGGAGGTCTAATATATGCTTCTACAACATCAGACTGAATATGGTAAAAGACAAGATACCTGGCAGATGTTTTAAGCATTGAATTTTATTTGTAAATTAAATTAGTTTAACCCCTTCAATCCCGGGCCTGTTTTCACCTTCCTGCCCAGGCCATTTTTTGCAAATCTGATGTGTCACTTTATGTGGTAATAGCTTTGGAACACTTTTACTTATCCAAGCCATTCTGAGATTGTTTTATCATGACACATACTACTTCATGATAGTCATAAACTTGAGTCAATATATTTAACCTTTATTTGTGAAAAAATCACAAATTTACCAAAAATGTTGAAAAATTCCCAAATTTTCAAATTTGAATTTCTCTACTTTTATAATAGATAGTGATACCTCATATAATAGTTATTACTTTACATTTTCCATGTGTCTACTTCATGTTTGGATCATTTTGAAAATGAAATTAAATTTTTTGGGGACATTAGAAGGCTTAGAAGTTTGGAAGCAAATCTTGAAATTTTTCGGAAAATTTCCAAAACCCACTTCTTTATGACCAGTTCAGGTCTGAAGTCACTTTGTAAGGCTTACATAATAGAAACCACCCAAAAATGACCTTATTTTAAAAACTACACCCCTCAAGGTATACAAAACTGATTTTACAAACTTTGTTAACCCTTTAGGTGTTCCACAAGAATTAATGGAAGATGGAGATTACATTTCAGAATTTCACTTTTTTGGCAGATTTTACATTTTATTCCCTTTTTTCCAGTAGCAAAGCAAGGGTTAACAGCCAAATAAAACTCAATATTTATTACCCTGATTCTGCGGTTTACAGAAACACCCCATATGTGATCGTAAACTGCTGTACGGGCACACGGCAGGGCGCAGTAGGAAAGGAATGCCATATGGTTTTTGGAAGGCAGATTTAGCTGAACTGGTTTTTAGATGCCATGTCCCATTTGAAGCCCCCGTGATGCACCCCTACAATAGAAACTCAAAAAAGTGACCACATTTTGGAAACTACGGGATAAGGTGCCAGTTTTATTGGTACTATTTTGGGGTACATATGATTTTTAATTGCTCTATATTACGTTTTTTGTGAGGCAAGGTAACCAAAAAATAGATGATTTGGCACTGTGTTAATTTTTTATTTTTAACATCATTCATCTGAATGATGCACTTAGATAATGCACTACTTTTATAGAGCAGGTTGTTATGGACGCAATGATATCAAATATGTCTACTTTCTATGATGTTTGTTTCAGTTTTACATAATAAAGCATTTTTGAAAACAAAAATTTGGTTTTTGGATCTCTTTTTCTGAACGCCCTATTTTTTTTATTTTTCTGCCGATCATCTTGTGCAGGGGCTCGTTGACGTTTTTACTGGTACCATTTTTGGGTTCATATGATTTTTTGATCATTCATTATTACACTTTATGGGGCAAGGGGACCAAAAAATTGGTTGTTTTGGCTCAGTTTTTATTTATTTATTTTTACAGCGTTTACCTGAGGGATTAGGTCATGTGACTTTTTTATAGAGCAGATCGTTACAGACGTGGCAATACCTAATATGTCTACTTTTTCGTATTTATTTAAGTTTTACACAGTAATAGCATTTTTGAAACCGAAATAATGATATTTTAGTGTATCCATAGTCTGAGAGCCATAGCTTTTTTATTTTTTGACTGATTCTCTTAGGTAGGATCTCATTTTTTGCGGGATGAGGTGACGGTCTGATTAGTACTATTTTGGAGGGTATATGCCTTTTTTTATCACTTGCTGTTGCAATTTTTGTGATGTAATGTGACAAAAGTTCCTTTTTTTACACAGTTTTTTTTTATTTTTATGGTGTTCACCTGAGGGGTTAGGTCATGTGATATTTTTATAGATCTGCAAAAAGCATTCCGTTACAATAATACAACCGCATGCATCCGTCATGAACGGATCCGGTTGTATTATGTCTTCTATAGCCATGACGGATCAGTTTTGAACACCATTGAAAGTCAATGGGGAACGGATCCATTTTCTATTGTGCCAGATTGTGTCAGAGAAAATGGATCCATCCCCATTGACTTACATTGTGTGCCAGGACGGATCCGTTTGGCTCCGCTTTGTCAGGCGGACAGCAAAACGCTGCTTGCAGCGTTTTGGTGTCCGCCTCCAGAGCGGAATGGTGACTGAACGGAGGCAAACTGATACATTCTGATCGGATCCTTCTCAACTCAGAATGCATTAAGGCAAAACTGATCTGTTTTGGACCGCTTTTGATAGCCCTGAACGGATCTCACAAACGGAAAATCAAAACGCTAGTGTGAAAGTAGCCTTGAAGGGGTTATCCAACTTTAAACTTTTTTACCAGACCTCTTCATAGTGCTAGACTCACAATGGGGTTCATACTTACCTGGTCCTCGCTGCTTGGTTCTGGCTCATTTGCTCCAGGACCAAATCCGCAGGTTCCGGGTCTCTGGGAATCAATATCCGCACATGACCGCTGCAGCTAGGGCCGCACATGACCGCTTCAGCCAATTACTGGCCACAGCTGTGACATGTCACAGATGAGGTACATCACTGGGCCACGTGCTGCATGGGTAATAGGTCACCATTGTGGCCAGTGATTGGCTGCAGCTGTCACATGAGGCATCTTCAAAAGGATGTTGATTCCCAGAGACTTGCAGAGGAGACCATGGAGCTGAAACAATTATCAGGGACCAGATGAGCATGAATCCTACTGTGGGTCCAGCCACTCTGAAAGGATCTGATAAAAAAAGTTTAAGGTTGCATATTCCCTTTAACTTTATTCAAAGCCCCAGTATTACTGGTGTCATCTTGTTATCCTGCAGGGGAACTTGTGGATATTTCTTTTACTGACTCTTCGATGGCTCAGGACAGCACTGATCTGTTATGGTGGCTCAGGCTTCAGCTATTGCCTAGTAGAGAATAGCAGGGGATCTTTGTAATGGCACCATTCAGGTGAATGAAACTTTGGGAGCACGGACCTCTCCATTACTTTGGCGAAATGATAAATTTTTTTATTTTTTTCTTAGACTCACCCTTAAAATTCAATGTTGCAATTTAAAACACAAAATATAACCACAGACTTGTCCATTAGGTGCCGGGTATGACCTAAAATCCAATAATTTAATATAAATTATAAATAATATAATATATAACTGCTATTTATAGAATTATGTAACGTATTCTTTAGTGTTCAACTTTGATAAATTGTGCAGTTTGCTAACATATAGTCATTCTGATCCTGCTCCTCCATACCTCTTAATGAACTTGTGCAGAGGTGGTGGTGGGTGTAAAGGGGAGCAGGGGAGATGTAATAGCATACACTAATCACCCATAATGCCGTGCAGCCAGATAATCCGCAGATGGCCATCCCCTGTGATGTTACAGCCCTATAAAACTCTTATCCCGCGTGGTCTCCACCATTGTCCTGTGAGCAGCTGAGTATATGGAGAGACGTGGCAAGTGCTCATGCGCTAGGGACAGTGTTGCTGAAAATGATTACTATAAGAATATTGGAGAGGGAGAGTGCAGGGAGACTGTAGGGAGACTTATGCTGCATAGGTTTTATTTATTCCTACACTTACTTATTCCTACATTCGTCATAAACTAAGATATGTAATTTAATACCAATACAATGGAAGTCTTTATTATTCTGGTGCCAGCGTGCCAACCAATACCATCCAGTCTGCACCCCTTAGTGGGCCAGGTCTTAATGATGGTCAACAAGATGCAGAGAGAGAAGGAGCTGGATGTTCCCGATTACATATTCTCATTGATGTTAGATGATGTGGAAATGGAGGAAAAGCAGATGGCAGGAAAAGTGCTCCCACCTGTAGGGCAGGAGAGCGCTGGGGTTGGAGAAGTGGGTATTCCAGAGCTGATTAATATTCTGTGTTTACTGTCAAATAACCTGCAGGAGATTGCAGGCAAGAACAGCAATAATTTGCATATTGTCCCCCCACCTAGCCAGCCAAACCCCATACCACCAACAGCCCCTGCTGAAAGGTGTCATTCGGCCATTAACAATGAAGACCGACTATACAGTGCGGTCTTCATTATTAAATTAAAGGCAGCTGCGGGCTGATTGGCCGCATGGTTCTTTACAGAAGCGTGGCTGCAACCCACCCGCAGCACGGCCACTTCATGTGGCCGTACCCTAAGGCAGAGTTACCTTGGTATACATGATTGATATCGATTCGTGACAAATTAATTTGTAACAAATCAAATTTCTTGGCTAACTTCGGCGAAGTTGCCGAATTGAATTTTTCAAAACTTTGCACACTTCTACTTTGCTGATTAATGTCAGTAAAAATTTCATTTTATTATTATTCTGCAGGTTCATTTAATTATAGAGATAACAAATTTATATGATTTTGTTATGTTTTACTACCTTTAAAGGGTAACTGTTATATTTTATTTTATTTGCTAGTTTATTAGAGCTAGGCATGTATCCCTGAGTTAGTCTGTCAATGATTGCCAAAAGATCTGTAATTACCTTATAATAACAGCTTTCATTGATGTCTCCTGTTCCTTTCCACTGCTCCCTTAAAAGACCGTTGCTATGTAGTGATGTCGCGAACATAAAATTTTCAGTTCGCGAACAGCGAACGCGAACTTCCGCAAATGTTCGCGAACTGGCGAACCGGGCGAACCGCCATAGACTTCAATAGACAGGCGAATTTTAAAACCCACAGGGACTCTTTCTGGCCACAATAGTGATGAGAAAGTTGTTTCAAGGGGTCTAACACCTGGACTGTGGCATGCCGGAGGGGGATCTATGGCAAAACTCCCATGGAAAATTACGTAGTGGACGCAGAGTCGGGTTTTAATCCATAAAGGGCATAAATCAACTAACATTCCTAAATTGTTTGGAATAACGTGCTTTAAAACATCCAGTGTGTGTATACGATCAGGTATGATGTTGTATCGATCAGGTAGTGTAAGGGTTACGCCCGCATCACAGACATTGACAGACCAAACTCCCCTTTTAATGCACCGCAAACAGTTCATTTGCACAACCGCAAACTCCCCATTTGCACAAGGTTGGATACCAAGCTAGCCACGTCCCGGTGATGTCATTGAAGGTTTCTTCCTCCACCCAGCCACGTACAACACCAAGGGTCCCCGAAAGGTCAATTGAATTGATTTTTCGAACGGGGAGATGGTTAAAAAAACGCTGGCTCCCTCCCCTTTGTTTTTATCCACGGTGACTGCGTCTGCGCCGTGCAATTTACTGTCACACCCGATATGAGTGGTATTTTCTGTAGTACTATTCTCATCAGTTTAATCCCTCTAACGTCCCCGACTCCCCAATCTGGGGGCCATTTATTAAACAGATTTTTCGGACGGGGAGATGGTTAAAAAAACGCTGGCTCCCTCCACTCTGTTTTAATCCACGGTGACTGCGTCTGCGCCGTGCAATTTACTGTCACACCCGATATGAGTGGTATTTTCTGTAGTACTATTCTCATCAGTTTAATCCCTCTAACGTCCCCAATCTGGGTGCCATTTATTTAATAGATTTTTCGAACGGGGAGATGGTTAAAAAAACGCTGGCTCCCTCCACTCTGTTTTAAACCACGGTGACTGCATCTGCGCCGTGCAATTTACTGTCACACCCGATATGAGTGGTATTTTCTGTAGTACTATTCTCATCAGTTTAATCCCTCTAACATCCCCAATCTGGGGGCCATTTATTAAATAGATTTTTTGAACGGGGAGATGGTTAAAAAAACGCTGGCTCCCTCCACCGATATGAGTGGTATTTTCTGTAGTATTATTCTCATCAGTTTAATCCCTGTTACGTCCCATATCAGGAATTGCCTTTTATGAAAAAAAATTTAGGCCGGGTACCTTCGACTGCCTTCACAGTGACAGACCAAACTCTCATACACTAAACTGAATTGATTTCAGGAACCGGGAGATGGAAAAAGCAGCTTGGTCGGTCCTCTTACTCCCAAATTGGGGCACTGCGCGTATCAGTGGTTGGCACTGGCAGTGGGCACACTACAGTCAGTGGAAGAGGGCCTGACACACACTGGCAGCAGGCAAGCAACTGAAATTACACTAAAGTGTAAAAATTAAATGCCTTATTTATCGGCAAGCTACTGTGCCACCCGGTATGAGTGGTTGGCACTGGCAGTGGGCACACTACAGTCAGTGGAAGAGGGCCTGACACACTGACTGGCAGCAGGCAAGCAACTGAATTTAGACTACTGTCTAAAAATTAAATGCCTTATTTATCGGCAAGCTACTGTGCCACCCGGTATCAGTGGTTGGCACTGGCAGTGGGCACACTACAGTCAGTGGAAGCGGGCCTGACACACACTGGCAGCAGGCAAGCAACTGAAATTACACTAAAGTGTAAAAATTAAATGCCTTTTTTATGCAAAGTCCTGTGCCAGCCGGTATGAGTGATGGGCACTGGCAGTGGGCACACTACAGTCAGTGGAAGTCAGCCTGACACACACTGGCAGGCAACTAACCTTAGATTAAAGTGTAAAAATTAAGTGCCTATTTTTTAAGCAAAGTCCTGTGCCACTCGGTATGACAGGGGTGGGCACTGGCAGTGGGCACACTACAGTCAGTTGAAGTCGGCCTGACACACACTAGCAGCAGGCAAGCAGCTGAAATTACATTAAAGTGTAAAAATTAAATGCCTTTTTTAAGCAAAGTCCTGTGCCAGCCGGTATGAGTGGTGGGCACTGGCAGTGGGCACACTACAGTCAGTGGAAGTCAGCCTGACACACACTGGCAGGCAACTAACCTTAGATTAAAGTGTAAAAATTAAGTGCCTATTTTTTAAGCAAAGTCCTGTGCCACTCGGGATGACAGGGGTGGGCACTGGCAGTGGGCACACTACAGTCAGTTGAAGTCGGCCTGACACACACTGGCAGGCAACTAACCTTAGATTAAAGTGTAAAAATGAAGTGCCTTTTTTTTAAGCAAAGTCCTGTGCCACACGGGATGACAGGGGTGGGCACTGGCAGTGGGCACACTACAGTCAGTTGAAGTCGGCCTGACACACACTAGCAGCAGGCAAGCAGCTGAAATTACACTAAAGTGTAAAAATTAAATGCCTTTTTTATGCAAAGTCCTGTGCCAGCCGGTATGAGTGGTGGGCACTGGCAGTGGGCACACTACAGTCAGTGGAAGTCAGCCTGACACACACTGGCAGGCAACTAACCTTAGATTAAAGTGTAAAAATTAAGTGCCTTTTTTTAAGCAAAGTCCTGTGCCACACGGAATGACAGGGGTGAGCACTGGCAGTGGGCACACTACAGTCTGTGGGCCTGCAGCTCCTCACACACAGGCAGGCCAGGCAACTGCAATATGTATATAAAGGAAAAAAAAAAAGCAGACTAATGTTGCAGCCCTAAAAAGGGCTTTTTGGGGTGCTGTCAGGACGCTGTCCTTACAGCAGAGATCAGATGAGTCTTTCAGGACTGGAGTGGACACTGAATTCACTAGCCTAGCTATCGATTTCCCAATTAAATCAGCAGCAGTTACAGTCTCCCTCCTCTCACTAAGACTGCAGCTTCAGAATGAATCTAAAATGGATGCTGTGCAGGAGGTGGGAGGGTCTGGGAGGGAGGGTATGCTGCTGATTGGCTGGAATGTGTCTGCTGACTGTGAGGTACAGGGTCAAAGTTTGCTCAATGATGATGTATAGGGGGCGGACCGAACATCGCATGTGTTCGCCCGGCAGAGGCGAACGCGAACAAGCTATGTTCGCCGGGAACTGTTCGCCGTCGGATAGTTCGGGCCATCTCTATTGCTATGGCTCATCTGTCTCCGGATAGACAGAGGGGCGGTCCTTCACACTGCATGCCTGCACTAGAGGCGTGTCTCTCAGTAATCCAATCTGATTGGCTGGCAGGGAGCTGCTGGCTACAGCAAGTGTGTATGTGAAGTGAGGGAAAGCCGTTTTTTGCCTCAGAGAACTGGCAGAGGAGCCATCTTGAGAAGGTCCTCATATTGTAAATGTTTAAACAGCCGTAACTAAGGGAAAAACTCAAGGAAAACAGTGGTATGTGAAGAAACTAAAGATTGCTTTATGCATAATGCTGCTACAGCAGTATGCTAAAATGTATTTTTTTATGAAAACATTACAGTTACCCTTTAAAAATTTCTAAAGCAATTTTTTTTTAGAAAAAAAAAAAATTGGTAGTTTTTCGCCATATTCTGATACCTTTTATCTTCTGATGACAGAGATGTGTTGTCAAGGCTTGTTTATTTTTTTTTTGGGGGGGGAGGATTTTTATTGAAACCATTTTGGGATACGAGAGAACTTTTGATAATTTTGTATTCAGATTCTTTTGAGGAGGCAAGGTGAACAGCATACAAGTAAAATAACTAGATATTTAATTTGATCTTTTGATTGTACTTAGTAGAGATGAGTGAAATTTAGAAAAATTCAATTCGGTCGATTCGCGGAACTTAGACAAGAAAGTCAATTTGTTTCAAATTAATTTAAAAATGGAAAATTTTAAAAGTTATGGCTATTAGAATGTTGGAAGTTAAAAATGAAAAAGCAAAACCAAAAAGGGGCCCTATACTATATGCTTTGAAAACACATACAAACAATGAAGAACTTTCAAAAACGGACTGAGAATAAATATAAAAATGTGCACATTAAAATTGCAAATGGCTCTGTTCTGTCAATTGGAAAACTACTGAAAGAACAGAAATGTAGACATGAATCCCTTAAAAAAAAAGAATGATTTCCACATTCCAAGTGTGAAATCGAAAATTATGCAAATACAGATAAAACTCGAAAAATTCGAATATCGTACAAAGTTCATTTATTTCAGTAATGCAACTTAAAAGGTGAAACTAATATATGAGATAGACCCATTACATGCAAAACAAGATATTTCAAGCCTTTAGTTGTTATAATTTGGATGATTATGGCTTACAGCTAGAGTTGAGCGAACACCTGGATGTTCGGGTTCGAGAAGTTCGGCCGAACTTCCCGGAAATGTTCGGGTTCGGGATCCGAACCCGATCCGAACTTCGTCCCGAACCCCATTGAAGTCAATGGGGACCCAAACTTTTGGGCACTAAAAAGGCTGTAAAACAGCCCAGGAAAGAGCTAGAGGGTTGCAAAGGGCAGCAACATGTAGGTAAATCCCCTGCAAACAAATGTGGATAGGGAAATGAATTAAAATAAAAATAAAAAAAATAAAAATGAACCAATATCAATTGGACAGAGGTCCCATAGCAGAGAATCTGGCTTCACGTCAGCAGAGAATCAGTCTCTTCATGCCATAGCAAAGAATCTGGCTTCATGTCAGCAGAGAATCAGTCTCTTCATGCCATAGCAGAGAATCTGGCTTCATGTCAGCGCAGAATCAGTCTTCATGTCATAGCAGAGAATCAGGCTTCACGTCACCCACCACTGGAACAGGCCACTGTCACACATTTAGGCCCAGGCACCCAGGCAGAGGAGAGAGGTCCCGTAACAGAGAATCTGGCCTTATGTCAGCACAGAATCTGTCTTCATGTCATAGCAGAGAATCAGGCTTCACGTCACCCACCACTGGAACAGGCCACTGTCACATATTTAGGCCCAGGCAGAGGAGAGAGGTCCCGTAACAGAGAATCTGGCCTTATGTCAGCGCAGAATCTGTATTCATGTCATAGCAGAGAATCAGGCTTCACGTCACCCACCACTGGAACAGGCCACTGTCACACATTTAGGCCCAGGCACCCAGGCAGAGGAGAGAGGTCCCGTAACAGAGAATCTGGCCTTATGTCAGCGCAGAATCTGTCTTCATGTCATAGCAGAGAATCAGGCTTCACGTCACCCACCACTGGAACAGGCCACTGTCACACATTTAGGCCCAGGCACCCAGGCAGAGGAGAGAGGTCCCGTAACAGAGAATCTGGCCTGATGTCAGCACAGAATCTGTCTTCATGTCATAGCAGAGAATCAGGCTTCACGTCACCCACCACTGGAACAGGCCACTGTCACACATTTAGGCCCAGGCACCCAGGCAGAGGAGAGAGGTCCCGTAACAGAGAATCTGGCCTGTTGTCAGCGCAGAATCTGTCTTCATGTCATAGCAGAGAATCAGGCTTCACGTCACCCACCACTGGAACAGGCCACTGTCACACATTTAGGCCCAGGCACCCAGGCAGAGGAGAGAGGTCCCGTAACAGAGAATCTGGCCTGATGTCAGCGCAGAATCAGTCTTCAAGTCATAGCAGAGAATCAGGCTTCACGTCACCCACCACTGGAACAGGCCACTGTCACACATTTAGGCCCCGGCACCCAGACAGAGGAGAGAGGTCCCGTAACAGAGAATCTGGCCTTATGTCAGCGCAGAATCAGTCTTCATGTCATAGCAGAGAATCAGGCTTCACGTCACCCACCACTGGAACAGGCCACTGTCACACATTTAGGCCCCGGCACCCAGACAGAGGAGAGAGGTCCCGTAACAGAGAATCTGGCCTGATGTCAGCACAGAATCTGTCTTCATGTCATAGCAGAGAATCAGGCTTCACGTCACCCACCACTGGAACAGGCCACTGTCACACATTTAGGCCCAGGCACCCAGGCAGAGGAGAGAGGTCCCGTAACAGAGAATCTGGCCTGTTGTCAGCGCAGAATCTGTCTTCATGTCATAGCAGAGAATCAGGCTTCACGTCACCCACCACTGGAACAGGCCACTGTCACACATTTAGGCCCAGGCACCCAGGCAGAGGAGAGAGGTCCCGTAACAGAGAATCTGGCCTGATGTCAGCGCAGAATCAGTCTTCATGTCATAGCAGAGAATCAGGCTTCACGTCACCCACCACTGGAACAGGCCACTGTCACACATTTAGGCCCCGGCACCCAGACAGAGGAGAGAGGTCCCGTAACAGAGAATCTGGCCTTATGTCAGCGCAGAATCAGTCTTCATGTCATAGCAGAGAATCAGGCTTCACGTCACCCACCACTGGAACAGGCCACTGTCACACATTTAGGCCCCGGCACCCAGACAGAGGAGAGAGGTCCCGTAACAGAGAATCTGGCCTGATGTCAGCACAGAATCTGTCTTCATGTCATAGCAGAGAATCAGGCTTCACGTCACCCACCACTGGAACAGGCCACTGTCACACATTTAGGCCCAGGCACCCAGGCAGAGGAGAGAGGTCCCGTAACAGAGAATCTGGCCTGTTGTCAGCGCAGAATCTGTCTTCATGTCATAGCAGAGAATCAGGCTTCACGTCACCCACCACTGGAACAGGCCACTGTCACACATTTAGGCCCAGGCACCCAGGCAGAGGAGAGAGGTCCCGTAACAGAGAATCTGGCCTGATGTCAGCGCAGAATCAGTCTTCATGTCATAGCAGAGAATCAGGCTTCACGTCACCCACCACTGGAACAGGCCACTGTCACACATTTAGGCCCCGGCACCCAGACAGAGGAGAGAGGTCCTGTAACAGAGAATCTGGCCTTATGTCAGCACAGAATCTGTCTTCATGTCATAGCAGAGAATCAGGCTTCACGTCACCCACCACTGGAACAGGCCACTGTCACATATTTAGGCCCAGGCATAGGAGAGAGGTCGCGTAACAGAGAATCTGGCTTCATGTCAGCACAGAATAAGTCTTCATGTCATAGCAGAGAATCAGGCTTCACGTCACCCACCACTGGAACAGGCCACTGTCACACATTTAGGCCCCGTCACCCAGACAGAGGAGAGGTTCATTCAACTTTGGGTTGCCCCGCAATATAATGGTAAAATGAAATTAAAAATAGTATTGAATGAGGAAGTGCCCTGGAGTAGAATAATATATTGTTAAGGGGAGGTAGTTAATATCTAATCTGCACAAGGGATGGACAGGTCCTGTGGGATCCATGCCTGGTTCATTTTTATGAACGTCAGCTTGTCCACATTGGCTGTAGACAGGCGGCTGCGTTTGTCTGTAATGACGCCCCCTGCCGTGCTGAATACACGTTCAGACAAAACGCTGGCCGCCGGGCAGGCCAGCACCTCCAAGGCATAAAAGGCTAGCTCTGGCCACGTGGACAATTTGGAGACCCAGAAGTTGAATGGGGCCGAACCATCAGTCAGTACGTGGAGGGGTGTGCACAGGTACTGTTCCACCATGTTAGTGAAATGTTGCCTCCTGCTAACACGTTCCGTATCAGGTGGTGGTGCACTTAGCTGTGGCGTGTTGACAAAACTTTTCCACATCTCTGCCATGCTAACCCTGCCCTCAGAGGAGCTGGGCGTGACACAGCTGCGTTGGCGACCTCTTGCTCCTCCTCTGCCTTCGCCTTGGGCTTCTACTGGTTCCCCTGTGACATTTGGGAATGCTCTCAGTAGCGCGTCTACCAACGTGCGCTTGTACTCGCGCATCTTCCTATCACGCTCCAGTGTAGGAAGTAAGGTGGGCACATTGTCTTTGTACCGGGGATCCAGCAGGGTGGCAACCCAGTAGTCCGCACACGTTAAAATGTGGGCAACTCTGCTATCGTTGCGCAGGCACTGCAGCATGTAGTCGCTCATGTGTGCCAGGCTGCCCAGAGGTAAGAACAAGCTGTCCTCTGTGGGAGGCGTATCGTCATCGTCCTGTGTTTCCCCCCAGCCACGCACCAGTGATGGGCCCGAGCTGCTTTGGGTGCCACCCCGCTGTGAACATGCTTCATCCTCATCCTCCTCCACCTCCTCCTCATCCTCGTCTGCCTCGTCCTCCAGTAGTGGGCCCTGTCTGGCCACATTTGTACCTGGCCTCTGGTGTTGCAAAAAACCTGCCTCTGAGTCACTTCGAAGAGACTGGCCTGAAAGTGCTAAAAATGACCCCTCTTCCTCCTGGGCCACCTCCTCTTCCATCATCGCCCTAAGTGTTTTCTCAAGGAGACATAGAAGTGGTATTGTAACGCTGATAACGGCGTCATCGCCACTGGCCATGTTGGTGGAGTACTCGAAACAGCGCAACAGGGCACACAGGTCTCGCATGGAGGCCCAGTCATTGGTGGTGAAGTGGGTCTGATCCACAGTGCGACTGACCCGTGCGTGCTGCAGCTGAAACTCCACTATGGCCTGCTGCTGCTCGCACAGTCTGTCCAGCATATGCAAGGTGGAGTTCCACCTGGTGGGCACGTCGCATATGAGGCAGTGAGCGGGAAGGCCGAAGTTACGCTGTAGTGCAGACAGGCGAGCAGCGGCAGGGTGTGAACGCCGGAAGCGCGAACAGACGGCCCGCACTTTATGCAGCAGCTCTGACATGTCGGGGTAGTTGCGAATGAACTTCTGCACCACCAAATTCAGCACATGCGCCAGGCAAGGGATGTGCGTCAAACCGGCTAGTCCCAGAGCTGCAACGAGATTTCGCCCATTATCGCACACCACCAGGCCGGGCTTGAGGCTCACCGGCAGCAACCACTCATCGGTCTGTTGTTCTATACCCCGCCACAACTCCTGTGCGGTGTGGGGCCTGTCCCCCAAACATATGAGTTTCAGAATGGCCTGCTGACGTTTACCCCATGCTGTGCTGAAGTTGTTGGTGAAGGTGTGTGGCTGACTGGATGAGCAGGTGGAAGAAGAGGAGGAGGAAGCTGAGTAGGAGGAGGAGGAGACAGGAGGCAAAGAATGTTGCCCTGCGATCCTTGGCGGTGGAAGGACGTGCGCCAAACAGCTCTCCGCCTGGGGCCCAGCCGCCACTACATTTAACCAGTGTGCAGTTAGGGAGATATAGCGTCTCTGGCCGTGCTTACTGGTCCACGTATCTGTGGTTAGGTGGACCTTGCCACAGATGGCGTTGCGCAGTGCACACTTGATTTTATCGGACACTTGTTTGTGCAGGGAAGGCACGGCTCTCTTGGAGATGTAGTGGCGGCTGGGAACAACATACTGTGGGACAGCAAGTGACATGAGCTGTTTGAAGCTGTGTGTGTCCACCAGCCTAAATGACAGCATTTCATAGGCCAGTAGTTTAGAAATGCTGGCATTCAGGGCCAGGGATCGAGGGTGGCTAGGTGGGAATTTACGCTTTCTCTCAAATGTTTGTGAGATGGAGAGCTGAACGCTGCCGTGTGACATGGTTGAGATGCTTGGTGACGCAGGTGGTGGTGTTGGTGGTACATCCCATGTTTGCTGGGCGGCAGGTGCCAACGTTCCTCCAGAGGCGGAGGAAGAGGCCGAGGCGGCGGTAGCAGCAGCAGAAGAGGCCGAGGCGGCGGCAGCAGCAGAAGAGCCCGAGGCGGCAGCAGCAGAAGAGGTAGCAGGGGGAGCCTGAGTGACTTCCTTGTTTTTAAGGTGTTTACTCCACTGCAGTTCATGCTTTGTATGCAGGTGCCTGGTCATGCAGGTTGTGCTAAGGTTCAGAACGTTAATGCCTCGCTTCAGGCTCTGATGGCACAGCGTGCAAACCACTCGGGTCTTGTCGTCAGCACATTGTTTGAAGAAGTGCCATGCCAGGGAACTCCTTGAAGCTGCCTTTGGGGTGCTCGGTCCCAGATGGCGGCGGTCAGTAGCAGGCGGAGTCTCTTGGCGGCGGGTGTTCTGATTTTGCCCACTGCTCCCTCTTTTGCTACGCTGTTGGCTCGGTCTCACCACTGCCTCTTCCTCCAAACTCTGAAAGTCAGTGGCACGACCTTCATTCCATGTGGGGTCTAGGACCTCATCGTCCCCTGCATCGTCTTCCACCCAGTCTTGATCCCTGACCTCCTGTTCAGTCTGCACACTGCAGAAAGACGCAGCAGTTGGCACCTGTGTTTCGTCATCATCAGAGACGTGCTGAGGTGGTATTCCCATGTCCTCATCATCAGGAAAAATAAGTGGTTGTGCGTTAGTGCATTCTATCTCTTCCACCCCTGGGGAAGGGCTGGGTGGATGCCCTTGGGAAACCCTGGCAGCAGAGTCTTCAAACAGCATAAGAGACTGCTGCATAACTTGAGGCTCAGACAGTTTCCCTGATATGCATGGGGGTGATGTGACAGACCGATGGGCTTGGTTTTCATGCGCCATCTGTGCGCTTTCTGCAGAAGACTGGGTGGGAGATAATGTGAACGTGCTGGATCCACTGTCGGCCACCCAATTGACTAATGCCTGTACCTGCTCAGGCCTTACCATCCTTAGAACGGCATTGGGCCCCACCAAATATCGCTGTAAATTCTGCTGGCTACTGGGACCTGAGGTAGTTGGTTCACTAGAACGGCCACGTCCTCTCCCAGCACCAGAAGGTCCACTAACACCACCACGACCATGTCCACGTCCGCGTCCCTTATTAGATGTTTTCCTCATTGTTCCCGTTCACCACAATTTTGAGAATGGCAAATTTGGGAATGCTTTTTCAACCCAGAACAAAAAGTCTGCATTTACGGTCACTACAAATAACTTGACCAGCTAAAACAGTGCAGATTTGGTTGAATAGAGATGTGAGACCTGTTTTTTTTTGCGCTGTGTGACAGGTATAGGTTTAATCACAGAATCACACTTCTATCAGCACGCTAGCGTGTGTCTTAGGTTTTTCTGAATGACACTATCAATACCTTCAATGTAAGATTTTATTTTTGGGATAGATTTCAAGTAGGCCTCAAATACCAGAAACTAGTTATTTTAAGAATGGCAAATTTGGGAATGCTTTTTCAACCCAGAACAAAAAGTCTGCTTTTACAGTCACTACAAATAACTTGACCAGCTAAAACACTGCAGATTTGGTTGAATAGAGATGTGAGACCTGTTTTTTTTTGCGCTGTGTGACAGGTATAGGTTTAATCACAGAATCACACTTCTATCAGCACGCTAGTGTGTGTCTTAGGTTTTTCTGAATGACACTATCAATACCTTCAATGTAAGATTTTCTTTTTGGGATAGATTTCAAGTAGGCCTCAAATACCAGAAACTAGTTATTTTGAGAATGGCAAATTTGGGAATGCTTTTTCTACCCAGAACAAAAAGTCTGCTTTTACGGTCACTACAAATAACTTGACCAGCTAAAACACTGCAGATTTGGTTGAATAGAGATGTGAGACCTGTTTTTTTTTGCGCTGTGTGACAGGTATAGGTTTAATCACAGAATCACACTTCTATCAGCACGCTAGCGTGTGTCTTAGGTTTTTCTGAATGACACTATCAATACCTTCAATGTAAGATTTTCTTTTTGGGATAGATTTCAAGTAGGCCTCAAATACCAGAAACTAGTTATTTTGAGAATGGCAAATTTGGGAATGCTTTTTCAACCCAGAACAAAAAGTCTGCTTTTACGGTCACTACAAATAACTTGACCAGATAAAACACTGCAGATTTGGTTGAATAGAGATGTGAGACCTGTTTTTTTTTGCGCTGTGTGACAGGTATAGGTTTAATCACAGAATCACACTTCTATCAGCACGCTAGCGTGTGTCTTAGGTTTTTCTGAATGACACTATCAATACCTTTAATGTAAGATTTTCTTTTTGGGATAGATTTCAAGTAGGCCTCAAATACCAGAAACTAGTTATTTTGAGAATGGCAAATTTGGGAATGCTTTTTCAACCCAGAACAAAAAGTCTGCTTTTACGGTCACTACAAATAACTTGACCAGCTAAAACAGTGCAGATTTGGTTGAATAGAGATGTGAGACCTGTTTTTTTTTTGCGCTGTGTGACAGGTATAGGTTTAATCACAGAATCACACTTCTATCAGCACGCTAGCGTGTGTCTTAGGTTTTTCTGAATGACACTATCAATACCTTCAATGTAAGATTTTCTTTTTGAGATAGATTTCAAGTAGGCCTCAAATACCAGAAACTAGTTATTTTGAGAATGGCAAATTTGGGAATGCTTTTTCAACCCAGAACAAAAAGTCTGCTTTTACGGTCACTACAAATAACTTGACCAGATAAAACACTGCAGATTTGGTTGAATAGAGATGTGAGACCTGTTTTTTTTTGCGCTGTGTGACAGGTATAGGTTTAATCACAGAATCACACTTCTATCAGCACGCTAGCGTGTGTCTTAGGTTTTTCTGAATGACACTATCAATACCTTCAATGTAAGATTTTCTTTTTGGCATAGATTTCAAGTAGGCCTCAAATACCAGAAACTAGTTATTTTGAGAATGGCAAATTTGGGAATGCTTTTTCAACCCAGAAAAAAAAGTGTGCTTTTACGGTCAATACAAATAACTTGACCAGCTAAAACAGTACAGATTTGGTTGAATAGAAATGTCAGGTCTATTTTTTAGGCGCTTGGTGACAGGCTCAACTTGCCCCTGATGTAATATATGGCCAAAAAATAACCACACTGTTGATGGTTAAATGCACTTGGGTGACACAGGCTCAGCCTGCACCAGATGTAGTATATGGCCAAAAAATAATCAGACTGTTGATGGTTAAATGCACTTGGGTGACACAGGCTCAGCCTGCACCAGATGTAGTATATGGCCAAAAAATAATCAGACTGTTGATGGTTAAATGCACTTGGGTGACACAGGCTCAGCCTGCAGCTGATGTAGTATATGGCCAAAAAATAACCAGACTGTTGATGGTTAAATGCACTTCGGTGACACGGGCTCAGCCTGCAGCTGATGTAGGATAAAGCACAAAATAACCACACTATCGATGGTTAAATACACTTGGGTGACACAGGCTCAGCCTGCAGCTGATGTAGTATATGGCCAAAAAATTACCAGACTGTTGATGGTTAAATGCACTTCGGTGACACAGGCTCAGCCTGCAGCTGATGTAGGATATAGCACAAAATAACCACACTATCGATGGTTAAATACACTTGGTGATAGCTTGTGCTGGCGCACCACAAGTCACAAAATGGCCGCCGATCACCCCAGAAAAAAAGTGATCTAAAAACGCTCTGGGCAGCCTCAAAAAAGTGAGCAAGTCAATAATAGCACTTCAATGATCCACAGCTGCAGATCGATCACAGAATGAAGTCTTTTGGAGGAGTTAATCTGCCTAACCTCGCCCTAACGTCGCAGCTGCAACCTCTCCCTATACTGATCATAGCAGAGTGACGTGCGGCGCTACGTGACTCAAGCTTAACCACCTCCGGACCGCCTAACGCAGGATCGCGTTCCGGAGGTGGCAGCGCTGCGCACAGTCACGCATATACGCGTCATCTCGCGATGGCCGAGATTTCCTGTGAACGCGCGCACACAGGCGCGCGCGCTCACAGGAACGGACGGTAAGAGAGTTGATCTCCAGCCTGCCAGCGGCGATCGTTCGCTGGCAGGCTGGAGATGTGTTTTTTTTAACCCCTAACAGGTATATTAGACGCTGTTTTGATAACAGCGTCTAATATACCTGCTACCTGGTCCTCTGGTGGTCCCCTTTGTTTGGATCGACCACCAGAGGACACAGGTAGCTCAGTAAAGTAGCACCAAGCACCACTACACTACACTACACCCCCCCCCGTCACTTATTAACCCCTTATTAGCCCCTGATCACCCCTGATCACCCCATATAGACTCCCTGATCACCCCCCTGTCATTGATTACCCCCCTGTCATTGATCACCCCCCTGTAAAGCTCCATTCAGATGTCCGCATGATTTTTACGGATCCACTGATAGATGGATCGGATCCGCAAAACGCATCCGGACGTCTGAATGAAGCCTTACAGGGGCGTGATCAATGACTGTGGTTATCACCCCATATAGACTCCCTGATCACCCCCCTGTCATTGATTACCCCCCTGTCATTGATTACCCCCCTGTAAAGCTCCATTCAGACGTCCGCATGATTTTTACGGATCCACTGATAGATGGATCGGATCCGCAAAACGCATCCGGACGTCTGAATGAAGCCTTACAGGGGCATGATCAATGACTGTGGTGATCACCCCATATAGACTCCCTGATCACCCCCCTGTAAAGCTCCATTCAGATGTCCGCATGATTTTTACGGATGCACTGATAGATGGATCGTATCCGCAAAACGCATCCGGACGTCTGAATGAAGCCTTACAGGGGCATGATCAATGACTGTGGTGATCACCCCATATAGACTCCCTGATCACCCCCCTGTAAAGCTCCATTCAGATGTCCGCATGATTTTTACGGATGCACTGATAGATGGATCCGATCCGCAAAACGCATCCGGACGTCTGAATGAAGCCTTACAGGGGCATGATCAATGACTGTGGTGATCACCCCCCTGTCATTGATTACCCCCCTGTAAAGCTCCATTCAGATGTCCGCATGATTTTTACGGATGCACTGATAGATGGATCCGATCCGCAAAACGCATCCGGACGTCTGAATAAAGCCTTACAGGGGCATGATCAATGACTGTGGTGATCACCCCCCTGTCATTGATTACCCCCCTGTAAAGCTCCATTCAGATGTCCGCATGATTTTTACGGATGCACTGATAGATGGATCCGATCCGCAAAACGCATCCGGACGTCTGAATGAAGCCTTACAGGGGCATGATCAATGACTGTGGTGATCACCCCCCTGTCATTGATCAACCCCCTGTAAAGCTCCATTCAGATGTCCGCATGATTTTTACGGATGCACTGATAGATGGATCGGATCCGCAAAACGCATCCGGACGTCTGAATGAAGCCTTACAGGGGCGTGATCAATGACTGTGGTGATCACTCCATATAGACTCCCTGATCACCCCCCTGTCATTGATTACCCCCCTGTCATTGATTACCCCCCTGTAAAGCTCCATTCAGACGTCCGCATGATTTTTACGGATCCACTGATAGATGGATCGGATCCGCAAAACGCATCCGGACGTCTGAATGAAGCCTTACAGGGGCGTGATCAATGACTGTGGTGATCACCCCATATAGACTCCCTGATCACCCCCCTGTCATTGATTACCCCCCTGTAAAGCTCCATTCAGATGTCCGCATGATTTTTACGGATGCACTGATAGATGGATCGGATCCGCAAAACGCATCCGGACGTCTGAATGAAGCCTTACAGGGGCATGATCAATGACTGTGGTGATCACCCCATATAGACTCCCTGATCACCCCCCTGTCATTGATTACCCCCCTGTCATGGATTACCCCCCTGTAAAGCTCCATTCAGACGTCCGCATGATTTTTACAGATCCACTGATAGATGGATCGGATCCGCAAAACGCATACGGACGTCTGAATGAAGCCTTACACGGGCGTGATCAATGACTGTGGTTATCACCCCATATAGACTCCCTGATCACCCCCCCGTCATTGATCACCCCCCTGTCATTGATCACCCCCCTGTCATTGATCACCCCCCTGTCATTGATCACCCCCCTGTCATTGATCACCCCTCTGTAAGGCTCCATTCAGACATTTTTTTGGCCCAAGTTAGCGGAATTTTTTTTTTTTTTCTTACAAAGTCTCATATTCCACTAACTTGTGTCAAAAAATAAAATCTCACATGAACTCCCCATACCCCTCACGGAAACCAAATGCGTAAATTTTTTTAGACATTTATATTCCAGACTTCTTCTCACGCTTTAGGGCCCCTAGAATGCCAGGGCAGTATAAATACCCCACATGTGACCCCATTTCGGAAAGAAGACACCCCCAGGTATTCCGTGAGGGGCATATTGAGTCCATGAAAGATTGAAATTTTTGTCCCAAGTTAGCGGAACGGGAGACTTTGTGAGAAAAAAATTAAAAATATCAATTTCCGCTAACTTGTGCCAAAAAAAAAAAATTTATATGAACTCGCCATGCCCCTCATTGAATACCTTGGGGTGTCTTCTTTCCAAAATGGGGTCACATGTGGGGTATTTATACTGCATTCTAGGGGCCCCAAAGCGTGAGAAGAAGTCTGGTATCCAAATGTCTAAAAATGCCCTCCTAAAAGGAATTTGGGCCCCTTTGCGCATCTAGGCTGCAAAAAAGTGTCACACATCTGGTATCGCCGTACTCAGGAGAAGGTGGGGAATGTGTTTTGGGGTGTCATTTTACATATACCCATGCTGGGTGAGAGAAATATCTTGGTCAAATGCCAACTTTGTATAAAAAATGGGAAAAGTTGTCTTTTGCCAAGATATTTCTCTCACCCAGCAAGGGTATATGTAAAATGACACCCCAAAACACATTCCCCAACTTCTCCTGAATACGGCGATACCACATCTGTGACACTTTTTTGCAGCCTAGGTGGGCAAAGGGGCCCACATTCCAAAGAGCACCTTTAGGATTTCACAGGTCATTTACCTACTTACCACACATTAGGGCCCCTGGAAAATGCCAGGGCAGTATAACTACCCCACAAGTGACCCCATTTTGGAAAGAAGACACCCCAAGGTATTCCGTGACGGGCATGGCGAGTTCCTAGAATTTTTTATTTTTTGTCACAAGTTAGTGGAAAATGCTGATTTTTCTTTTTTTTTTCATACAAAGTCTCATATTCCACTAACTTGTGACAAAAAATAAAAACTTCCATGAACTCACTATGCCCATCAGCGAATACCTTGGGGTCTCTTCTTTCCAAAATGGGGTCACTTGTGGGGTAGTTATACTGCCCTGGCATTCTAGGGGCCCAAATGTGTGGTAAGGAGTTTGAAATCAAATTCTGTAAAAAATGACCTGTGAAATCCGAAAGGTGCTCTTTGGAATATGGGCCCCTTTGCCCACCTAGGCTGCTCAGGGCTCAGGAGAAGTACTCAGGAGAAGGTGGGGAATGTGTTTTGGGGTGTCATTTTACATATACCCATGCTGGGTGAGAGAAATATCTTGGCAAAAGACAACTTTTCCCATTTTTTTATACAAAGTTGGCATTTGACCAAGATATTTATCTCACCCAGCATGGGTATATGTAAAATGACACCCCAAAACACATTCCCCACCTTCTCCTGAGTACGGAGATACCAGATGTGTGACACTTTTTTGCAGCCTAGGTGGGCAAAGGGGCCCATATTCCAAAGAGCACCTTTCGGATTTCACAGGTCATTTTTTACAGAATTTGATTTCAAACTCCTTACCACACATTTGGGCCCCTAAAATGCCAGGGCAGTATAACTACCCCACAAGTGACCCCATTTTGGAAAGAAGAGACCCCAAGGTATTTCGTGATGGGCATAGTGAGTTCATAGAAGTTTTTATTTTTTGTCACAAGTTAGTGGAATATGAGACTTTGTAAGAAAAAAAAAAAAAAAATCATCATTTTCCGCTAACTTGTGACAAAAAATAAAAAATTCTATGAACTCACTATGCCCATCAGCGAATACCTTAGGGTGTGTACTTTCCGAAATGGGGTCATTTGTGGGGTGTTTGTACTGTCTGGCCATTGTAGAACCTCAGGAAACATGACAGGTGCTCAGAAAGTCAGAGCTGCTTCAAAAAGCGGAAATTCACATTTTTGTACCATAGTTTGTAAACGCTATAACTTTTACCCAAACCATTTTTTTTTTACCCAAACATTTTTTTTTTATCAAAGACATGTAGAACTATAAATTTTGAGCAAAATTTCTATATGGATCTCGTTTTTTTTGCAAAATTTTACAACTGAAAGTGAAAAATGTCATTTTTTTGCAAAAAAATCGTTAAATTTCGATTAATAACAAAAAAAGTAAAAATGTCAGCAGCAATGAAATACCACCAAATGAAAGCTCTATTAGTGAGAAGAAAAGGAGGTAAAATTCATTTGGGTGGTAAGTTGCATGACCGAGCAATAAACGGTGAAAGTAGTGTAGGTCAGAAGTGTAAAAAGTGGCCTGGTCTTTCAGGGTGTTTAAGCACTGGGGGCTGAGGTGGTTAAATAGAGGCTGGGTCACATGGTGCACTGGCCAATCACAGCCATGCCAATAGTAGGCATGGCTGTGATGGCCTCTTGGGCCAAGTAGTATGACGCTTGTTGATTGGCTGCTTTGCAGCCTTTCAAAAAGCGCCAAGAAAGAGCCGAACCCGGACTTTTACGAAAATGTTCGGGTTCGGGTCCGTGTCACGGACACCCCAAAATTCGGTACGAACCCGAACTATACAGTTCGGGTTCGCTCATCCCTACTTACAGCTTATGAAACCAATTCTCAATTTTGAGGTCCCCTTTGCTCAGAGGGTATGGATTAATTAGCTCACTAGAGTATGACACTTTGAGCCTAGAATATTGAACCTTTTCACAAAATTCAAATTTTAAGCTGCATTAATGCAATTTCTTTTAATTTGCATTACTGAAATAAAAGGACTTTTGCACAATATTTTAATTTTTCAAGTTTCACCTGTATATACTATGAACCGGATGGAATTTTGCTTTGAACATTTACAGTTAATACTAGATGGGCCAAACATGGTGGACAGATCAAACATGGCCACTGGATTATTGCCATAAGGGACAGGAGCCTGAAAACTAGTAGCCATATAATATGTTAGCAAAACAGGGGCTGTTGCTGGTATGGGGCTTGGTTAGGTGCATGGCACAATATGCAAATTATTGCTGTTGTGGCCTGAAAATGCCCCCTTTTTATGAGAATTGCCACATAGGGCCAATATATAACCACTACATACATTTTAACTAATATTTAAAATTATACTTACCTTTAACCCCTTAATGGATAACTGTCGTATTTTTTATTTTTTTTGGAGTATTGGATTGTGGTGATTAATATCACCTTGGTGGCCCTATTTCAACTTTTCACTGTGTATTCAATTACCCCTTAATTCCACATTTTTGTTCCCTGTACTGCCTATTTTTACCTGTGCTTAAAATAGGGTTGCTAGGCATGGTCCGTCTATCTGTTGGAGGACGCAGAAGCAGGCTGCGTGCAAGGTCACATTACTGACAGCCAGGGATTGTAAGTAAATGATTAAAGCCAGGTCCTCCCCAGCAGCTGATAACAGTGCCTGGGCTGTGTGCACTTCTCCCTGTCCCTGCGCTTGGCAGACGCTCCCTCACTCAGCAGACTTGGAGAATGCAGAGTTGAATCAGCGCAGACCAGGGAAGGGAGATCTGCCATCTGCTCAGTGTATAAATAAAAGCAACATGTGGTAAGAGGACCCCTTTGTGCTGCAGGAGATTAACCCTTTAGGGGGGAGGGCTCTGGTTACTGACACTTTTGGGGGGCTATTGTTACTGGCTAGTGAGGGCAGGCGGGATTATCCTTAGGGTGAGGGCAGTGTCGGCCATCTTAACTGAATAGTGAAATTGCAGTTTTATGCAGACTGGTTGCTAAGGGCTGAATCTTATTAAATATGGGGTAAGTCAGTCTAATAGTAACTGATTCTGGAATATCATGTTATTAGTAAATACATATAGGAAAATTGAAATTAGGGTCTAAATGTGACAGTTATCCTTTAAGGACTGCTTCCCGAGTCCTTAAGGACCCATGACGTACCGGTACATCATGTGTATTTCCGATCAGCGCCGCCCGGCGGGCGGTGATCGGAACCCGGTGCCTGCTCAAATCATTGAGAAGGCACCTTGGCTAAATGCGCGCGGGGGTCCCGTGACAATTCAGACCTGCGGTTTGCGGCTTTTACCTACGAATGCGGCGGGTGGTGCCATCGGGTCCCCATGCGTCTGTAGGGGGAACCTGATGGCATGGAAGGCAGAGCGATGCCTAAGGAAGGCATCTTGCTGCCTTCCGGTGACGAGCCTGTGAGATCCAGCCCCCTGGATCTCACAGGCAGGAAGCTGTATACACACTGTATTACTCATACAGCCAATGCATTCCAATACAGAAGTATTGGAATACATTGTAAGGGATTAGACCCCCAAAAGTTCAAGTCCCAAAGTGGGACAAAAAATAAAGTGAAAAAAAAGTTGAAAAAAGAAAGTTTTCCCCCAAAAAATTTAAAGTTTCAAGTAAAAATAAACAAAAAGTTCATTTTCCCCAAATAAAGTAAAAAAAAAAAAGGTAAAAAATACAGGGGAAAAAAAAGTATACATATTAGGTATCGCCGTGTCCGTATCGACTGGCTTTATAAAGATATCACATGACCTAACCCCTCAGATGAACACAGTAAAAATAAAAATAAAAAATGTGCTAAATAAACCATTTTTTTTGTCACCTTACATCACAAAAAGTACAACAGCAAGCGATCAAAAAGGCGTTTGCCCACCAAAATAGTACCAATCTAACCGTCACCTCATCCCGCAAAAAATTAGCCCCTACCTGAGACAATCGCCCAAAAAATAATAAAACTATGGCTCAGAATATGGAGACACTAAAACATAATTTTTTTTGTTTTAAAGAAGCTGTTATTGTGTAAAACTTACATAAATAAAAAAAAAGTATACATATTTGGTATCGCCGCGTTCGTATTGACTGGCTCTATAAAATTTCACATGACCTAACACCTCAGATGAACACCGTAAAAAATAAAAACTGTGCTAAATAAACCATTTTTTGTCACCTTACATCACAAAAAGTGTAATAGCAAGCGATCAAAAAGTCATATGCACCCCAAAAAAGTGCCAATTAAACCGTCATCTCATCCTGCAAAAATCATACCTTACCCAAGGTAATCGCCCAAAAACTGAAAAAATTATGGCTCTCAGACTATGGAAACACTAAAACATTATTTTTTTGCTTCAAAAATGAAATCATTGTGTAAAACTTACATAAATAAAAAAAAAGCATACATATTAGGTATCGCCGCGTCCGTATCGACCGGCTTTATAAAAATATCACATGACCTAACCCCTCAGATGAACACCGTAAAAAAAATTAAATAAAAACTGTGCTAAATAAACCATTTTTTGTCACCTTACATCACAAAAAGTGTAATAGCAAGCAATAAAAAAGTCACACGCCCCCCAAAATAGTGCCAATAAAACCGTCATCTCATCCCGCAAAAATTATACCCTAGCCAAGGTAATCGCCTAAAAACTGAAAAAAAATGTCAAATGAATGATGTAAATAACAAAAAAATTAACGGTGCCAAAACAGCTATTTCTTGTTATCTTGCCTCACAAAAAGTGTAATATAGAGCAACCAAAAATCATATGTACCCTAAACTAGTACCAACAATACTTCCACCCTATCCCCTAGTTTCTAAAATGGGGCCACTTTTTTGGAGTTTCTACTCTAGGGGTGCATCAGGGGGGCTTCAAATGGGACATGGTGTCAAAAAAAACAGTCCAGCAAAATCTGCTTTCCAAAAACCGTATGGCATTCCTTTCCTTCTGCGCCCTGCCGTGTGGCCGTACAGCTGTTTACGACCACATATGGGGTGTTTCTGTAAACTACAGAATCAGGGCCATAAATATTGAGTTTTGTTTGACTGTTAACCCTTGCTTTGTTACTGGGAAAAATTGATTAAAATGGAAAATTGCCAAAAAACTTAAATTCTGAAATTTCATCTCCATTTGCCAATAACTCTTGTGGAACACCTAAAGGGTTAACAACGTTTGTAAAATCTGTTTTGAATACCTTGAGGGGTGTAGTTTCTTAGATGGGGTCACTTTTATGGAGTTTCTACTCTAGGGTTGCATCAGGGGGGCTTCAAATAGGACATGGTGTAAAAAAAAAACAGTCCAGCAAAATCTGCCGCATTCCTTTCCTTCTGCGCCCTGCCGTGTGCCCGTACAGTAGTTTACGACCACATATGGGGTGTTTCTGTAAACTACAGAATCATGGCCATAAATATTGAGTTTTGTTTGGCTGTTAACCCTTGCTTTGTAAAAGTAAAAAAAATATTAAAATGGATAATCTGCCAAAAAAGTGAAATTTTGAAATTGTATCTCTATTTTCCACTAATTCTTGTGGAACACCTAAAGGGTTAACGACGTTTGTAAAATCAGTTTTGAATACCTTGAGGGGTGTAGTTTCTTAGATGGGGTCACTTTTATGCAGTTTATACTCTAGGGGTGCATCAGGGGGGCTTCAAATGGGACATGGTGTCAAAAAAAACAGTCCAGCAAAACCTGCCTTCCAAAAACCGCATGGCATTCCTTTCATTCTGCGCCCTGCCGTGTGCCCGTACAGCGGTTTACGACCACATATGGGGTGTTTCTGTAAACTACAGAATCTGGGCCATAAATATTGAGTTTGGTTTGGCTGTTAATCCTTGCTTTGTAACTGGAAAAAAATTATTAAAACAGAAAATCTGCCAAAAAAGTGAAATTTTGAAATTGTATCTCTATTTTCCATTAATTCTTGTGGAACACCTAAAGGGTTTACAAAGTTTGTAAAATCAGTTTTGAATACCTTGAGGGGTGTAGTTTATAGAATAGGGGTCATTTTTGGCTGGTTTCTATTATGTAAGCCTCTCAAAGTGACTTCAGACCTGAACTGGTCCCTAAAAATTGGGTTTTTGAAAATTTCTGAAACATTTCAAGATTTGCTTCTAAACTTCTAAGCCTTGTAACATCCCCAAAAAATAAAATATCATTCCCGAAATGATCCAAACATGAAGTAGACATATGGGGAATGTAAAGTAATAACTATTTTTGGAGGTATTACTATGTATTATAGAAGTAGAGAAATTGAAACTTGGAAATTTGCTATTTTTTAATTTTTTTTTTGTAAATTTGGTATTTTTTAAAAATAAAAATTCTTATTTTTTTACTTCATTTTACCAGTGTCATGAAGTACAATATGTGACAATAAAACAATCTCAGAATGGCCTGGATAAGTCAAAGCGTTTTAAAGTTAGCACCACTTAAAGTGACACTGGTCAGATTTGCAAAAAATGGCCGGGTCTTTAAGGTGAAATAGGGTCTTAAGAGTCCTTAAGGGGTTAACCTTTGCATCATGAAACTACATATGAAGAGTACCTCGTAGCGCAGCAGGTGACCAGCAGTTGAATCCAACAAACTGATAAAAAAGGAGAAATAACATGGGGAATTCCTGAAGTGACACAAGGAGAAAGACCCCCCTCCCCTCCACCCCGTAGTTGCAAACCCAAACACTTTCCTGCCCTACAGGCCGAAGAACCCTTCTTCTGCCATCTGCTTTTCCACAACATCTAATACCGATGATATGTCATCAGAAATTTCCAGCTCCTCCTCTCTCTGCATCTTGCTGACTTTATTTGGACATAGACAGGGGCAGACTGGGAACTTAAATTGGCTCTGGAAAAAATACGAAAAGTAGTTGGGTACAAATTGATGGAAGGCAGGTCCAGCAATAGCATATTGTGGCACATTATGCCACCCCAACAGAGCCAAATACCACAGTCCGATCCCCTGAAGACGCCAGCAGACTGCCCGATCCCCTGAAGACGCCAAGCTAATTTGGCGAAACATGTCGGGGGGCAGAGTGCTGTAAAGCATAAGTTTTAAACAGAGAGAGCCTGCAGTAAATGACAAATCATAGGTAGCTGAATAGCAGTCAGATAGGGAACCGTGTGGAAGGTACATCACTCACTGCTAGTGAAAGATAGGAGCGTGAACAAGACCAGCTACTGTGACGGACCACAGGCTGTGGTATAACAGAGCTGGTACTAGTTAGTATCTGTTGTGGCTGCTGGATACTAAGTAGCCAAACGGAGCTAAGATTACTAGAATCTAAAAGTAATCCAAAGATTTTAGATAGATAACAAGCACGTCCACCAGGATCCCAAGACGCCAGAATATTAATCCCTATATATATATAAAGGAATTTCCATACAGACAGCAGGCCTAGCTGATAATTTTAAACGTTATTTAAGTGTGTTTAATGTTTTAATCGAATACAATAAAAGTTTATGTTTTATTTTAGGAATTATCACACGTGTAAATCAGAGACAGCCATTGGTCTTACGGACCATTTGAAAAATAAAAATACCACAGTCCATCACAAAATACTGCCAGCTGCACAAAATACATCCCTAAAAACTTCCACTGGCCGGACAAGAGGAGGACCCAGGTGGCCCCCTGGTTATATGCCCACCGGGAAATTTCCCTGTAAGGTTTACAGCCAATCCGCCCCTGGACATGGAGACAGGATGATTTGGAAGATGTAAAGCCAGCAAAAGATGAGGATGATCATCATTGAGAGATGGCCCTTCTAAGGGGTGCATAAAAAATAATTATTTCCATAGTCTACTACATGCTACTTCTATAGTCAACTACATGGAAAGGGAGGGGCAGTAAATTAGCCAGGTGCATGTTCAGCTTTTGCGCCGTTGGATGAGTGCATGTGCAACGAGACGCCTCTCCCCGGGGCCCTCCTATCGTGTCCCAGGTTTAGTAGGAATGCCGAATGGTGTAGTGTGGCCTAAATGTCTCTTTATGTGTCACGGTGCTCCTACCTGGATACCACTAGACCCCAGGCTTTGGCTCCGAAGCAATGAAAAGGGGGAATAATTGAGGGATTTGAAAGAATAACTTGAGTCCAGACCTTGAGATGAAGTCCAATGGCAGCTTTACTTGAATAAACGTTTCTTCAGGCTTTGTCTTGGTCTCAGCAGGCTTTAGCATTAAACTGGCAGGCAAACTCAATTCTGCTCTCTTGGCTTCTTCTTTATGCTGCACTTCACTTTTTAGTCAGATGTATCTTCAGCCAAGGAATAGGTTAGAATCCTGGCAGCTTCAACATGGAGTCTCTACCAGCACAAATCAGAACTGCCCCACCTCCTTCTGGTAGCAAGCAGGACAGGCCCATTTCTGACCAAAGGGGGGGGGGGGGGGGGAGAGAATGGAATGGTGAGTTATTTTCTATCTAACTATAGCTCTGCCATGTTTGCTGCCACCTGCTGGTGAACCAGGAACATTACATGAACAGTTACATAACATTATTATAAATGCACAGTGTTGAGGGACCTTGAAATAAATATATAGGTTACATACAGGTTAGACCATAAAACATAGTAGCAAGGTGCAGAACTGGTAACAGCACTCTCGGGTGTTACACCTGCATACTGTTGTCTTTTTGCTATTAGGAGCAATAGACGACATTGAAGTAGATGGGAAGGAACGACAGCTTCCTCCTGCTAACGTTGATGAGTCCTGACTGCTGGAGAGGGGGTGCGTGCCAGTGGGAGATGCAGTGGTTGATGCATAAGGTTGTAACACTAAATGAGTGGCACGGTTTTCCCACACTGTTTTAAGGTGATGCTCCATGTGTTAAAGAAGGGCCGTCGTGCCAACATGAGCACCCTGGCCATGCCTCATCTTCTGTCCACAGATCCTGCATACCGTCATGCTAATGACCCCCAGCAACTTGATAAAAAATTCCCACACTGGCAAGGTTGGCATTTTCCCTCCACCACTGCGTGATGCCTGCTGCTGCTTTTATGTATTTTTTGTATGCTGCCACCCTCGCTACCTGATGATGATGATGGCCCCTTTTCATTCGGCTCCCTCGTGTGATCGGCCACATCACCATCTACATCTGTTTGGTGGTCACTTGTGTCAACCTCACCTGTCTCTTGTGCACGTCCCTGACCTTTCGCAAGATGTGCTCACACCCAACTATCATCATCAGTAGTTGCATGCCTATACGAGTCCACAGTAGACCCCTCCTTCACGTCTGGGCTGGACTGAAACTGCTCATCCTCGCTGAAAAGCGGAGCAGAGCCAGCGGCATATATTACTCTACTTGTGTCGGCTACAGCAACAATTTTGCCACTGCCTATTCCTTTGGAGGGCCCAGGCAACTGTCTGTTGGCCATAGTGTACAGTAACTGTATCAGTAATGTAATAGATTAACTCTAAATGTCACAGCAGTTAAACAAGATAGACACTGATATATTAGACTGCCCTTTAATACTGAGTCTGATGCACAGTAAGTCTATGTGTAAAATAATAGATTAACTATGAATGCTGCAGCAGTTGAACAAGATAAACACAGAGATTACACTCAACCTGCAGACTCCCTATGATCTCCCTACAGTCTAAAAAACTCTCGCTATGATCTCCATGCACTGTCCCTGCACTCTACCTCTTCAATATTCCTTTTTTTTTTTATGTTTACAGCAACACTGTCCCTAGCGCATTCCCACTTGTTGCATCTCTCTGTCACGGACATACCAAGACATACAGACGTCCCGGCAACAGGGAGTGGCAGGAGATCTGTGAGACTGGCAACACATGGTTTCATCTGACAGGTTTTCCTTGTGGATCAATAGTTGTCTGTGTTGTTTCTGGTAATGGCCACACCCCTTGCCTCCAGGTGTTGCTTATGTGGTCATTTAACCTTCCTTATTTATAGTTGCTTCTCCCACTATGCTGTGCGGATTATAGCTTCTGTGCCTGTGGATTTTTTGTGGTTGTATCTTGGTTGTATCTTGCTTCCATACCCTCTTTGAAGTTAAGTCTTTTCTTTGCCTTTTGTATTTTGTTTGGGTTCTGTGTGTTGCATTTTCCTATTGTTGGTATTAGGCCTGAAGTAGACTCCTGTTCGTCCTTCCTTTTGGAGGAACAGGTAGTCTCGTTCTTGCTATTAGTAACAGGGTCATATAGTGCTAGATAGGACTCTAGATATTCCTGCGTATAAACTCACCTACCTTTGGGGTCTGTTCATACTGGTAGTCAGTCAGGATTTTGGTTAGAGTTTTCACTAGGAGGTGTCCATCTTCCTTTCCTATTTCTCAGGCCTGATTCCCTGTTTCCCCCTTCCCTCCTATGCTTGGTGTTTGGGATGAGGCTTTTATAGTGCTGTGACATCACAAGGGATGGCTATCTGCGGATTGGCTGGCTGCACAGCATTATCGGTGATCTCAGTTTCCTGGGCTTCTTACTTTAACTTTGTAATATGTATAGCTGCCATTTTAGAAAAAAAAAACTCTTTGTCAACATGAAGTCCAAGGAAATTCGGATTTGTGGCAAATTGAATTTTTCCTAAACTTCGGATTGAATTCCACTTTGGATGCTTTGATTTGCTCAACACTAGTACTTAGTTTATTTCACTCACTTATATAGCACCAACATATTCCACAGCAATTAACAGACATTATCATCACTTGCTGTCCCCAGTGGAACATACACTCTAAATACCCTATCAGTATGTCTTTTTGATATGTAGAAGGAAACCCAGACGAAACCCACACAAACACAAACTCCATGCAGATGTTGTCCTTGGTTGGATTTGAACCTAGAACCTTACCACAGCAAGGCACCACTGATTCGCCATGCTGCCCACTCCTGTATTGTAGTGCATACTCATTAATTCCTGCCAAAGGTAGCCGAGATGTGGCAGGCCTGGGGGCCTTCAGAAGATCACTGGCTGCCATGCCAAGTACCCTGCACCCCACAGTTGCAGTGGTGGGGTGCCACTTAAATGACAGAGGGAGCTTCTTCCCTCTGTCTAACCTCTAATCTCAGATGCCAGAGACATTATAGACCATGGCATCTGAGGGGTTAAATTGCCAGCAGCACAGTTATCTCATATCCCCGCAGTGAAAGCCAGATGCCCGCTGTATAACAGTTGGCACCACAAGCGATAGAGCAGGCACAGTTCCTGAGCCCATGCCATCTCTTAATAATACCTCATCACCCTCATAGAAGTATGTCAAAGAGCGGGAAGGGGTTAAGTCCTAATTCACATGTACTTCTCCATTTTTGGTCAGTGTGTCTGTTTATTTCCATGTTGTATCTGTTTTCCACATGTACTGCTAACTTGAAAAGGAGATTTCCAGAGCATCTTCTACCAATGGTCCAAGGAAAGCACTGACAGAACATGGATGTCAGACTTCAATAGGTATGTTTGGTCTTTAAAATGGAGCAAAGTAGTGCATGCCTCTGTAAGGGTACGGCAACACGGTCAGGTTTACTGATGTAGTTTTGGAAGCCTAAAACCAGGAGTGGATCATAAAAGCAAAGAAAGTCTAAAGGACAGATATAAATTCTGCTCTTTTTTCAATGTACTCCTAGTTTTGGCTTCCAAAACTGCATCAAGAAACCTGAATGTGTGGCTGTACTCAGCTTTCCACTGACCCACCCTTTAGTGGACTAACAAGGATGTGTGAATAAACACATTAAAAACAATAGATATGTGCAGGTTCGGACTGGCCTACCGGGGAAGCGGGGGATTCCTCGGTGGGCCTCCAGTCTCCTGCTCCCAGAGATAAGACTGAGGAGTAATTATTTGTCTTGTTTCTCAGGAGAGATAATTATTGTAGCCACTAGGTGGCAGTATCGCACAGTGATGCAACCTCCTACTGGTGTAAATTATACAGGAGGCCCCGCAGTATCTTCTAAACTTCCCAGGCTGCTGGCAGTGAAGGAGATGTCTGGCCATCCTCCTGCCCTCCCTGCTGTCGGAAAACTGTGGTTGCTGGAGAGAAGAACTCCTCTGTGGTGCTGGGCTGATTTCTCAGGTGTGTGACAGTAGTGAGCTGTAGGAGACTGTAAGAGGGAAATAGGGGATTTGTTTATAGTAGACTGAGATCTGTGTATGTGTGCTGCTCTCTGCAGAGTTCAGAGTGGCATTGGGGGGGACTCTGCCCTAGGTCCCCCCAATTCCTCTACTTTAGGTGCACCCCCATTAGTGCCACAGCTTCAGATGCCCCCAATACCTCCACTCTAAATGCACCCCTAATATTGCCTCTTTTCCAGTTGCCCCCCTAATACCTCTGCTCCAGGATCACCACTATTACTCTGCCTCAGGCAACCCTAATGCCTCTGCTTTGGGTGCACCCCCATAAATGCCCCAGCTTCAGATGCCCCAACTCTAAATGCACCGCTAATATTGCCTCTTCTCCAGTTACCCCTGCTCCAGGATCCCCACTATTACCCTGCCTCAGGTGACCCTAATGCCTCTGTTTCAGTTATGACCCTCTGTTTGTGCCCTTTGCTCACTTTGCTCCTCTAGCACCTTTGCTTGGGCTTTGTTAAAGGTTATGACCTGCAAAGGGGTATGGACTTATGACTGAAAATTTCTGCACAGTGCGTCACATTCTCCAGTATTGACACGTATGGTTAACATGGTGGTAGTGATGATATTCCGTATTTACAGGCATCACTGCTGTCATGTAAAGAGATACTGGTGGTGGAGTGGTGGAGGATTTAAAAGGGTTGTCCAGGATTTCAAGTTATCCTCTCCAGACTATAGGGCATAACTATATGATTAGTGGGGTCCGTTCTGCGACCCCCACTGATCCCAGAAACAGGTCCTGTTCCCCCTTTTTGATGGTGTGACAGGCCACACATATGCCCTGCTGCTTCATTTATTCTCTTTGGGACCACTGGAAATAGTCAGCGCTGTACTCATCCAGCGACCCCATAGAGAATGGATGGAGAGGCAGGGCATATGCTCGACCTGACCCTCAATCAATAGGGGGGATCAGTTGGAGCTCCAGGGTTCAGACCACCACGGATCACTTAGTTATTCCCTATCTTGTGGATAGAGGATAACTAGAAAAGTGGACACAGGTCCTTTAACAGGCAAGCATTTCTATTTTAGTTTGACACATATTGTGGGCCAGATTTTTTATTTTAATTTTATTTTTTTACACCCAAAGAAAACCTTTAAAGGGAACCTGTCATCAGGATTTTGTGTATAGAGCTGAGGACATGGGTTGCTAGATGGCCGCTAGCACATCCGCAATATTCAGTCCCCATAGCTCTGTGTGCTTTTATTGTGTAAAAAAAAAACAATTTGATACATATTCAAATTAACATAAAAGAGTCATATCTTACTTGTGTGACCAGAGAAGAGTCATATTTTCAAGCTCTGACTCATCTCAGGTTAATTTACATATGTATCAAATCGTTTTTTTTTTCACAATAAAAGCACACAGAGCTATGGGGACTGGAAATTGCGGATGTGCTAGCGGCGATCTAGCAACCCATGTCCTCAGCTCTATACCCAAAATCCCGGTGACAGGTTCCCTTTAAGGATAGGAAATGTGAAAAGGTCCAACAGCTATGACACGACAGGTGATAAGTGTCTGATTGATGGGGGTCTGACTGCTGGGACCCCCATGATCAAGGGAACATGGTCTTAAGACCCTTGTATACATACAGTCAGGTCCATAAATATTGGGACATTGACACAATTCTAACATTTTTGGCTCTATACACCACCACAATGGATTTACATCCAAATCAGGTGAACAGTGTAGGAATTACAACAGTTTGCAGATGTGCCTCCCACTTGTTAAGGGACCAAAAGTAATGGGACAGAATAATAATCATAAATCAAACTTTCACTTTTTAATAGTTGGTTGCAAATCCTTTGCAGTCAATTACAGCCTGAAGTCTGGAACGCATAGACAGGGCCGTTTCTAGGGGCGGGCGGGCCGGGCGGCCGCCCGGGGCGCTGTCAGAAGGGGGGCGCCGGCAGGGGCGCCCTCTTGTCGTTTCTTTGCCGTGCGCCCTGGCTCCCTCCCTCTGAGATCTCTCCTGCCCTGCGACCTGCGCCCGAGTGCCGAGTTCTCTCACTCAGGGCCGGCGCCACCACCCGGCAAACCCGGGCAAATGCAGGGGCCCCCTGCTCCTGGGGGGGCCCACTGTGCCCGCTCACTTCTGCAGCTGTGTCCTGCCTGTTCTGAGTTCTGGGGCATCTTACCCCAGCAATGCAGACAATTTTCGCCATGTGCACTGCTGGGGTGGCGGCCCCAGGACTCAGAACAGGGTAGATGGAGTTGTTTCGGTAGATGATCGATCCTATGCTAGAATGTAGTTGTTAGAAGGAGTTCTGTGACATCACTGGTCACATGCTCCTTCATGGTCACATGACAAACCCTGACGGCAGCAGCAGCTTGTTGAAGGAGGAGGGGCTGAGTGTGCCTGCAAGATGCAGAGTGAGGTAGGATGTGCTGCTGGAGAACCAGAACTTGTGAGGGGCAGCATATGTAGCTCATATATCAGGGGGCAGGTGGAGCTGAGATATGAGGGGGCAGGTGGAGCTGAGATATGAGGGGGGCAGGTGGAGCTGAGATATGAGGGGGCAGGTGGAGCTGAGATATGAGGGGGGCAGGTGGAGCTGAGATATGAGGGGGGCAGGTGGAGCTGAGATATGAGGGGGCAGGTGGAGCTGAGATATGAGGGGGCAGGTGGAGCTGAGATATGAGGGGGCAGGTGGGGCTGAGATATGAGGGGGCAGGTGGAGCTGAGATATGAGGGGGCAGGTGGAGCTGAGATATGAGGGGGCAGGTGGGGCTGAGATATGAGGGGGCAGGTGGAGCTGAGATATGAGGGGGCAGGTGGAGCTGAGATATGAGGGGGGCAGATGGAGCACTCAGGGGCAGTGGGGTTCAAGTGGAATCTGGTGCAATTAAGGGGGTTTATCATACAGATCCAGGTGTATTCTGAGGGCCATGATGTGTGTGTCAGTCTGTCCCTGTGTGTGTGTGTGTCTGTCCCTGTGTGTGTGTGTCTGTCTGTCTGTCCCTCTGTGTGTGTGTCTGTCCCTGTGTGTGTGTGTGTGTGTGTCTGTCCCTGTGTGTGTGTGTGTCTGTCCCTGTGTGTGTGTGTGTGTGTGTGTCTGTCCCTGTGTGTGTGTGTCTGTCCCTGTGTGTGTCTGTCCCTGTGTGTGTCTGTCCCTGTGTGTGTGTGTGTGTGTGTGTCCCTGTGCGTGTCCCTGTCCCTGTGTGTGCGTGTCCCTGTCCCTGTGTGTGTGTGTGTGTCTGTCCCTGTGTGTGTGTGTGTCTGTCCCTGTGTGTGTGTGTGTGTCTGTCCCTGTGTGTGTCTGTCCCTGTGTGTGTCTGTCCCTGTGTGTGTGTGTGTGTGTGTGTGTGTGTCCCTGTGCGTGTCCCTGTCTTTGTGTGTGTGTGTCTGTCACCTGTGTGTGTGTCACCATCACCATGCCCACAGTGTTCCCTTTGTCTTGACACAGCTGCATCAGGACATTCTGTGCGGGGCAAGATGAAGATGGAAGAGGAGGCAGCACCGCCAGCATGGAGTCTGTGGTAGAGGCACAGGGAGGCACACTAAGGACGCAGGTAACACTACCACATGATCTACACTAGTGTTATCTGTGGTTTACATAGGACTACAGGTAACACTATCACATTATCAGCACTAGTGTTATCTGTGGTTTTACATAGGACTGCAGGTAACACTACTACATTTTCTGTACTTAGATAGCCATGACTGTGTTATCTATGCTGTTACATAGGACTGCAGGTGATATCTACTGTATTATTTGTACTCAGAGAGTTACCACTGTGTAAGGGGGCCCACTGAGACTTTATCGCCCAAGCGCCAACATGATCCTGGAGCCGGCCCTGCTCTCACTCTTCAGACAGTGCCCGTACGTACTACCGAGTCCAGTCACTCAGCTCCGGTACGTGCGGGCGGCACTTACTGACGTCACGCGCCTGCTCCTCCCACTGCCTGCCTGTTACCGCCCGCCCTGAGCCCCTGAGCAGTGCTGATGCTGAAAAGAAGCCTGCTGTGAGGCGAGTGATGGTCTCTGGGGGGGGGGAAATTAATTACAATGGGGGCGGGGGCCACTGTGGGAGACATGAAAATGGGGGCCACTGTCACTGTAGGGTACATTAAGTTTAATAAGGATCACTATAGACATTATTTAGAATGGAGGCTGCTGTGGGTGTCATTACTCATTATAACTATAATGTCTGATAGGCCTAGTCCTGAGCTGAGTTATATTACCCTGCCCATGCCCTGTATAATAATGTACCCATCCCTGGGGTAATATAACTAAGGGGTATCAGGGTACATTATTATACAGGGCAGGGTAATAAAACTCAGGACTAGGCCTATCAGACATTATACAGTTATAATGACACCCACAGCAGCCTCCATTCTAAATAATGTCCATAGTGATCCTTATTAAAAATAATGTCCCCCCACAGGCAGGCTCTGCGGGCGGCAGCGCTCACTCACGTACGCGCCGCGTGACGTACAGTGAGTGAGGTGAGCACCGTCGCCCGCACTGCCTGCCTGTTACCGCCCGCCCGGAGCAGTGCTGAGAAAGAAGCCCGCTGTGAGTGAGAGCCTGAGTCTGTGGGTCACTGGGTGCGTCACTGTGACCGTCCGTGTAATGTGGTTACACATTTTTTACAATGGGGAGACACTTATTTCATCGAGCAGTTTTGAGGGGGGGGGGGGGAGTTTTTTTTGACACTCGCCCTGAGAGAAATTTTCCCTAGAAACTGCACTGCGCATAGACATCACCAGACGCTGGGTTTCATCCCTGGTGATACTCTGCCAGGCCTCTACAGCAACTGTCTTCAGTTCCTGCTTGTTCTTGGGGCATTTTCTCTTCAGTTTTGTCTTCAGCAAGTGAAATGCATGCTCAATCGGATTCAGGTCAGGTGATTTACTTGGCCATTGCATAACATTCCACTTCTTTCCCTTAAAAAAACTCTTTGGTTGCTTTTGCAGTATGCTTTGGGTCATTGTCCATCTGCACTGTGAAGCGCCGTCCAATGAGTTCTGAAGAATTTGGCTGAATATGAGCAGATAATATTGCCCGAAACACTTAAGAATTCATACTGCTGCTTTTGTCAGCAGTCACATCATCAATAAATACAAGAGAACCAGTTCCATTGACAGCAATCCATGCCCACGCCATGACACTACCACCACCATGCTTCACTGATGAGATGGTATGCTTAGGATCATAAGCAGTTCCTTTCCTTCTCCATACTCTTCTCTTTCCATCACTCTGGTACAAGTTGATCTTGGTCTCATCTGTCCATAGGTTGTTGTTCCAGTTCTGTGAAGGCTTTTTTAGATGTCGTTTGGCAAACTCTAATCTGGCCTTTCTGTTTTTGAGTCTCACCAATGGTTTACATCTTGTGGTGAACCCTCTGTATTCACTCTGGTGAAGTCTTCTCTTGATTGTTGACTTTGACACACATACACCTACCTCCTGGAGAGTGTTCTTGATCTGGCCAACTGTTGTGAAGGGTGTTTTCTTCACCGGGGAAAGAATTCTTCGGTCATCCACCACAGTTGTTTTCTGTGGTCTTCCAGGCCTTTTGGTGTTGCTGAGCTCACTGGTGCATTCCTTCTTTTTAAGAATGTTCCAAACAGTTGTTTTGGCCACGCCTAATGTTTTTGCTATCTCTCTGATGGGTTTGTTTTGTTTTTTCAGCCTAATGATGGCTTGCTTCACTGATATTGACAGCTCTTTGGATCTCATCTTGAGAGTTGACAGCAACAGATTCCAAATGCAAATAGTAGGGATCGACCGATTATCGGTTTGGCCGATATTATCGGCCGATATTGAGGATTTTGAACGTTATCGGTATCGGCATCTACTTTGCCGATATACCGATAACATATTGGGAACACAGAACGCGCTGCTCTCAGCGCTCTTTGTGTTCCCTCCGCAGCACAGGGGAGAAGGAAGCCGTGTCTCCCTCCCCCTGTGCTGCTGCTGCTGCCGCCAATGAGAGGAGAGAACATAAGAGGAGGGGAGGGGCTGTGGCCACTGCGCCACCAATGAAGATAAGCCTTTCATTCATTCATATACAGGAGGCGGGAGCTGGCTGCAGAATCACATAGCCGGCTCCCGACCTCTATGAGCGATAGCTGCGATCTGCGGTAGTTAACTCCTCAGGTGCCGCGGATCGCAGCTACCGCTCATAGAGGTCGGGAGCCGGCTATGTGATTCTGCAGCCAGCTCCCACCTCCTGTATATGAATGATTGAGAGAGTTATCTTCATTGGTGGCGCAGTGCGCCCCCCCCAAGCCCCCCAGTATTAATCATTGGTGGCGCAGTGCGCCCCCCACCCCCATCCCAATCCCGGCCAATAGTAAAAACATTGGTGGCGCAGTGCGCCCCCCCACCCAGTATTACTCATTGGTGGCAGTGGCCACAGGGTCCCCTCTCCCCTGCTCCTCCGATCGGAGCCCCAGCTGTGTAAGCCTGGGGCTCCGATCGGTTACCATGGCAGCCAGGACGCTATTGAAGCCCTGGCTGCCATGGTTAGCTCCATGCTGCTGTGTGCACAAAGCACAGAGCAGCAGGGACAGTGTGAGCTCTGATAGAGATCTATCAGGGGGAATAGGACAAGGGTTCTAGTCCCTAAGGGGGCTAAAAGTTAGTAAAAAAAAAACCACAAAAATATTAAGTATAAATGAAAAAGATTTATAAAAAAAAATAAAAAAAAATACCCATTAACAATAAACAAAAAAAATACACATTAACAATAAACATATTAATTTTCAGCAGATTTGTGTATTTTTTATTTTTCTCAAAAATGAAAATTCCCTGAATATCGGTATAAATTATCGGCTATCGGCCTGAAAGTTCACAAATTATCGGTATCGGCCCTAAAAAATCAATATCGGTCGATCCCTAGCAAATAGAACACTTGAAATGAACTCTGGACCTTTTATCTGCTCATTGTAATTGGGATAATGAGGGAATAATACACATCTGTCCATGGAACAGCTGAGAAGCCAATTGTCCCATTACTTTTGGTCCCTTATCAAGTGGGAGGCACATATGCAAACTGTTGTAATTCCTACACCGTTCACCTGATTTGGATGTAAATACCCTCAAATTAAAGCTGACAGTCTGCAGTTAAAGCACATCTTGTTCGTTTCATTTCAAATCCATTGTGGTGGTGTATAGAGCCAAAAATATTAGAATTGTGTCAATGTCCCAATATTTATGTACCTGACTGTAGATTGGTGGTAATGTTATTGAATGTCTCAGGACCCCTTTTTTCATGATCAGTGGGTGTTCCGGCAGTCAGACCCCAGCAATCTGATTTATCACCTATCCTGTAGACAGGCAATAGGTCATTATGGTAGGACAACTCTAATTATAATGTAGATTATGTACAATATGAGGAGGTTAAGATTTGGTAAATTTCATGCCAGACATTTATGCTTAAAGGGGTTAAAGGGTTTTTCTCACTTCAGTAAATGGCATTTATCATGCAGTTAATACAAGGAGCTTACTAATGTATTGTGATTGTCTATATTGCCTCCTTTCCATCACATTATACACAGTACGTATCCGTGGTTATTATGACAGTGTAATCCAGCAGTGGTGGCCATGCTTACACACTATAGGGAAAGGCTAGAAGTATGCATAGGCCAACACCTTTACCTATAGTGTGCAAGCACGGCCACCACTGCTGGATTGCAAAGTGGTCAAAACCATGGATACGTGCTGTGTATAATGTGATGGAAAAGAGTCAATATGGACAATCACAATACATTAGTAAGCACCTTGTATTAACTTTCTCTACATGATGAATGCCAATTGCTGAAGTGAGACAACCCCTTTAACCCCTTTAAGTGTGCTACACTTAATAGGGTTAGGCATAAATGTCTTGATGTGTGCATTGCGTGTTTCCTATGTGTGATTAGTGTGTGCTATATTCGATCTATGCAGGGGCGTTGCTAGGTTAAAACATCCAAGGCCCAGAATGTACTGCCTGCCTGCTAGATATAACTGTATTGCCATCCTCAGGACGGCAATACAATTGAATCTAATGCCCTGCAAAAGCTGAAGGACCTGTGATGACATCACAGCTCATGTGATCAGTGCTAAATGCAGTAGCTGAAAAGGACCCGCGATTATGTCACCGTCATGTGACCAGTGTAGTAGAGGACGGCTCAGCAGTGAAGAGAAGTCCTGGGAAGAAGCTGTGGTGAGGTCTGCTACATGAGGAGAGGTAAGTGAAGATTACTCAGTGTGAGAGGCAGAGCAATGTTGAGAGCTGTAGTTATTTAACTGGGACTGTATGTTAGGGCTGAAGGGAGGGAAGTTATTTACATGGGACAGTGGGGTGGATCGATGTTATTTAGATGGAACTGAAATTTGAGGGAGTAATGTTATTTACATTGGACTGCATGTTACAGGTGGCTGGGGAGGGGGTTATTTTATTTACATGGGACTGTATGTTGAAAGTGACTGGGGGAGGAAGTAATGTTATTTACATGGGACTGAATATTGAGGGGGTGATGTTATTTACATGAGACTGTATTTTGAAGGCGGCTGGGGAGGGGGTTATGTTCTTTACATGAGACTGTATGTTGAAGGTGGCTGGTAAGGGGGTAATGTTATTTACGTGGGACTGTATATTGAGGGGGGCAGGAAAGATGGTGTGATGTTATTTACATGGGACTGTATTTTAGAGGGTGCTGTAGATAGAAAGGGATGTTTTTTTTTACATGGGACTGTATATTGGAGGGGGCTGGAGAGATGGTGTGATGGTATTTACATGGCACTCTATGGCGGAGAAGGGAAATAATGTTATTTACATGGGACTGTATGGTGGAGGGGCTGAGGAATTATAATTTTTGAGGACAGTAAACGGAGGAATATAACTACAGGGGGCACTGCAGGGGGCATTATAAATACTGGGAGGGCTTCAGGGCGAGCATTATAACAGTAGGGGGCGATATAAATACTGGGGTACTTCAGGGTGAGCAATATAACAGTTGGGGGCATTATAAATACTGGGGGCATTGTGGGGGCATTTTAAATCCAGGAGACATTAGGCATTCCTATTACTACTGGGGGCTCTATAGGAGGGACTTATAGATCCGCATTATTTCTACTAAGAGCACTGTGGGGGTCTTATTACTACTTAGGGGTCAGTAGATAGCTTTATTACCACTGGGGGAACAATCGTGGGGGCCATATTTCTGTAAGGGCATTATTAATACTGGAGGGCTCTTCAACTAATGGGGGCACTCTTGGGGAGCATTATCACTGTAGGGGGCACTGTAGGGGTCAGTATTCCTAATGAGGGCATTACTATTGGTGGGACTATGAGGAGCACTATTACTATGGGGGGGGGGCACTCATTTTTATTCAGGATAGTATTGTGGGGTACAGAAAATGAGAAAGCACCTGGCAGTGCTGGCTGTTTTCTATGCCTGGCAAAACCTGTCCTGGAACATGGGAAGTAGCCACCCACCCAACACTTTGACTACTCCCAGTAAAAGCCATCCCGGATCAGCTATGACAGCCATGCTAACTCTCAAGGTGTTAATTAGCAATAGCTGCTGCTGACACATAAAATACCGGCTCTTACTTCACCGAGGCCAGGAACCTCGGTGACACATACCTTCCATCCACGACTGTCCCTTGCGCCTTCCTACACCAGACATTAGACTCACTGGTCTGTGCTACACTGCTGTAATACTGTTCTTGTTCTCTGTGCTCCCTTGGCCTGGCCAAAGTCAAGGGGGATAAGATGGCAGCTACATTGTGGACTGCACTTGTTCACCTCCTCCATTAACTTCCTCTCTTCATCTCTCCACTGATTTACTTCCTTTCTAACCTTCAACTAAGGGCTCTTTCACACTTGCGTTGTCCGGATCCGGCATGTACTCCACTTGCCGGAAAAACGCAAGTGTACTGAAAGCATTTGAAGACGGATCCGTCTTCAAAATGCTTTCAGTGTTACTATGGCACCCAGGACGCTATTAAAGTCCTAGTTGCCATAGTAGGAGCGGGGAGAGGGGGAGCGGTATACTTACAGTCCGTGCGGCTCCCGGGGCGCTCCAGAATGACGTCAGAGCGCCCCATGCGCATGGATGACGTGTCCAATGCGATCACATGATCCATGCGCTTGGGGCGCCCTGACGTCACTCTGGAGCGCCCCAGGAGCCGCATGGACGGTAAGTATGCTGCTCCCCCGCTCCCCACTACACTTTACCATGGCTGCCAGGACTTTAGCGTCCCGGCAGCCATGGTAACCATTCAGAAAAAGCTAAATGTCGGCTCCGGCAATGCGCCGAAACGACGTTTAGCTTAAGGCCGGATCCGGATCAATGCCTTTCAATGGGCATTAATTCCGGATCCGGCATTGCGGCAAGTGTTCCGGATTTTTGGCCGGAGCAAAAAGCGCAGCATGCTGCGGTATTTTCTCCGGCCAAAAAACGTTCCGTTCCGGAACTGAAGACATCCTGATGCATCCTGAACGGATTTCACTCCATTCAGAATGCATGGGGATAATCCTGATCAGGATTCTTCCGGCATAGAGCCCCGACGACGGAACTCTATGCCGGAAGACAAGAACGCAGGTGTGAAAGAGCCCTTACTTTATTAGCTAACCCCAGATATATACACCTAGGGGCGAATAAATGTAATGACACTCCTAACAGCCTGATAATAGGAATTAACAACTAGAATATAAATATATTAAATATGACAGTTCAAAAGTTTAAAGTGCCCACATATAACACATAGTGGGACAATGCATAAGTTTCTTGTGTGCCACATGTGTCCAATAAGTGATTGGTGTGCACTGCATGTGTCTTGTTTCTGACTGACTTAAGTGCAGGATATCCATATATGTGTTAATTCTGCCACATGTATGTTTGTGCATTTTGCTGTGAATGTCTGCCATCATACTTCATCTTTAATATTTCTGTTAGCACTGTAAGTGCTCATGAACACGACCGGTAGATGTTTTGCAGTCTGCAAATTGCGGATCCGCAAAACATGGATACCGGGTATGTGCATTCCACATTATGCAGAACAGAACAGCCGGCCTCTAATAGAACAGTCCTATCCTTGTCTGTAATGCTGACAATAATAGGACATGTTCTTTCATTTTGCAGAACGGCCATGCGGACATATAGACACGGAATGCACACAGGGTCTTTTTTTTTTTTTTTTGCAGCCCCATTGAAGTGAAGTGAACGGTACAGACATGGAAAAAAAGAAAAAAAAAAAAGTTAGTGTGCAGGAGCCCTAAGTACCCCAGTCCGACACTGGATAGGTTTGTTGTCCGAGGAGATGTTACTCCAATTTCTATGCCACCCCTTTACTGGAGAAGGACTGCAACAAATAAAGCAACTTTTTCAAAAAGTTGGAGTAGGGTAAAAATGCAAATGTTGCAAAACTTTTGCATAAGTGAACCCAAAACAGTCATAAAGCCCCATTTTGTAACATTTTCAAGCCAGAATTGTTCCTCCTAATATATGGTGTGCAATATCATTGTCACGCGATACTATGTCACATGATGTGATAAGATTTCACTGTAAAGATACCTGCACACATAAGAATATGTTTAGTTTTTCTGCACAGATTCCCGTGCGGACGAAAACCGCAGCGAAATACAGTACCAGCAAAGTGTATGAGATTACACAAATCTCATGTACACCTTGTGAACTTTTCTGCATGGAAATTGAGCTGCCGTGCTGATTTCCTAATCTGCAGCATGTCACTTATGTTTGCGGTTTTGTCTGCGGATATCACCCTTTTCATAAAATGTGAGATTTGCGGCAAAAGCGCATGAAATCCGCACCAAAAACCACAAGTATTGAAGTTTTTGGTGCAGTTTGGGTGCAGAAATCCACAGAAATCCACACGGAAATTCATGTGGGTCTTCTGCACATTGACCTGACCTCATGTGCAGGTACTGTATCTATTTCTATACAAGACTATGGCGCTCTGAACTACCACTGATTAAGTTCTCATGCACACGACCCTCATGTTTTTTCACATCTGATCTGCATTTTTTGCAGGTCAGATGTGGACACATTCATTTTAATGGGGCCGCAGGATGTGCTGTCCTCATCCGCATGTCCTTTCTGCAGCACACGCAAAAAGATAGAACATGTCCTATTCTTGTATGTATTACAGACAAGGATAGGACAGTTCCATTCAGCAAAATGTCAAACGTATGTTGTCAATAACTCGGTTTTGCGGATCCGCAATTTGCGGCTGCCTCCGTGTGCATGAACCCTAAGGCTTTTTTCACACAATGGTGGAATTGATCAAGCCTTGCATGATAATAGTTACATCTAAACTAATTAAATTTAGACAGCTATGATTCTAGGTTGCACATTTTTGTAAATGAGTTCTCAATATACTAAAACAAAATATCCTGCTTTCTGCTGCGCCTTGAGCTAAGAAATACAGTATGTACAGTACTTAAACCATTTTGCAATACGTTCTAGCAGTGAAGTGGTTAAATCCAGTCTGTCCATATGCCATTATTAACCAGTTCCAGCACTTGTGCCTCTAATAATTATTTGCTTTAATTAGAAAATGTAATCCTGTCTGCCGAATTGTTGAATACAATAAGAAAGTCCAGTATATACAGTATGATGGATGGGTGCTAATTACAAGTACTCCTGTGGGGTTCGCACAACAGACTGACTTCTCCAGTGGTCAAAAAGGCACATTAGTCAAACCTCATCGGTGTTCTCAATTAGAGGCTATTATCTCTTTTACGGTAAAACCATTTCAGCATGAGTTACACTGCATTAGTCTAAAACACAACACTTAAAATACCATGGTGCAGTCTGCGACGAGCGCCTGTGTATGAACATAGAAAATTCAAGCAGATGATGAAAGATTCATGAGACATAGTAGATGCATTGTACTGTACATTTCATTTGGCTCACTGAAAGTATAAAAATTCTTAGTGTGCATAACATGGCCTGGGCAACTATATAGAGATCACCCATTTCATGTATAGTTGGGTCTGTAGTGTTCTTTTTGTGCCTAAAATTGGAGTCATAGTTACAGAACATACAATATAATTACATAAAACATACAAATGCAGAACAGATGGAAAACATGTACAGGGAGTGCAGAATTATTAGGCAAATGAGTATTTTGACCACATCATCCTCTTTATGCATGTTGTCTTACTCCAAGCTGTATAGGCTCGAAAGCCTACTACCAATTAAGCATATTAGGTGATGTGCATCTCTGTAATGAGAAGGGGTGTGGTCTAATGACATCAACACCCTATATCAGGTGTGCATAATTATTAGGCAACTTCCTTTCCTTTGGCAAAATGGGTCAAAAGAAGGACTTGACAGGCTCAGAAAAGTCAAAAATAGTGAGATATCTTGCAGAGGGATGCAGCACTCTTAAAATTGCAAAGCTTCTGAAGCGTGATCATCGAACAATCAAGCGTTTCATTCAAAATAGTCAACAGGGTCGCAAGAAGCGTGTGGAAAAACCAAGGCGCAAAATAACTGCCCATGAACTGAGAAAAGTCAAGCGTGCAGCTGCCAAGATGCCACTTGCCACCAGTTTGGCCATATTTCAGAGCTGCAACATCACTGGAGTGCCCAAAAGCACAAGGTGTGCAATACTCAGAGACATGGCCAAGGTAAGAAAGGCTGAAAGACGACCACCACTGAACAAGACACACAAGCTGAAACGTCAAGACTGGGCCAAGAAATATCTCAAGACTGATTTTTCTAAGGTTTTATGGACTGATGAAATGAGAGTGAGTCTTGATGGGCCAGATGGATGGGCCCGTGGCTGGATTAGTAAAGGGCAGAGAGCTCCAGTCCGACTCAGACGCCAGCAAGGTGGAGGTGGAGTACTGGTTTGGGCTGGTATCATCAAAGATGAGCTTGTGGGGCCTTTTCTGGTTGAGGATGGAGTCAAGCTCAACTCCCAGTCCTACTGCCAGTTTCTTGAAGACACCTTCTTCAAGCAGTGGTACAGGAAGAAGTCTGCATCCTTCAAGAAAAACATGATTTTCATGCAGGACAATGCTCCATCACACGCGTCCAAGTACTCCACAGCGTGGCTGGCAAGAAAGGGTATAAAAGAAGAAAATCTAATGACATGGCCTCCTTGTTCACCTGATCTGAACCCCATTGAGAACCTGTGGTGCATCATCAAATGTGAGATTTACAAGGAGGGAAAACAGTACACCTCTCTGAACAGTGTCTGGGAGGCTGTGGTTGCTGCTGCACGCAATGTTGATGGTGAACAGATCAAAACACTGACAGAATCCATGGATGGCAGGCTTTTGAGTGTCCTTGCAAAGAAAGGTGGCTATATTGGTCAATGATTTGTTTTTGTTTTGTTTTTGAATGTCAGAAATGTATATTTGTGAATGTTGAGATGTTATATTAGTTTCACTGGTAAAAATAAATAATTGAAATAGTATATATTTGTTTTTTGTTAAGTTGCCTAATAATTATGCACAGTAATAGTCACCTGCACACACAGATATCCCCCTAAAATAGCTAAAACTAAAAACAAACTAAAAACTACTTCCAAAAATATTCAGCTTTGATATTAATGAGTTTTTTGGGTTCATTGAGAACATGGTTGTTGTTCAATAATAAAATGAATCCTCAAAAATACAACTTGCCTAATAATTCTGCACTCCCTGTATTACTGACATCTTTTTGACTCATGATTTTTAAAAGTAAAAAATAAATAAATATGGAAGTGCCAGATGCCTGACATGCCAGACACCAACAGCACCCATAGGACCCCATTGGCTATAAGGGTGTCTGCCCGTTGTCCATTATGGTATTCACAATTTTATGGTGTTTGGCAATTTTAACAGAACCAGGGACAAATGCTTCTAACAGAGCCTCAAAGGCAAATGTTAGATTTTTTTTTTATTCATCTGTAATATTGTAGGATACTTTGTCCAGAAAAACCCTACAGTATACAGGTATTTTGTATAGGTTTTTGTTGTTGTAATTGTACAACATGTAACTTAAAGTGGTTATCTGTGGAAAAGATAATGATGACCTATCCTCAGAATAGGTCATCATTATCACATTGGCGGGAGTCCGAGTCCCGTTTACCTCTGACGAACAGCTGTTTCAGGAAGCGTCTGTTAGCGATGTGGCCTCCAGGCAGCTTACCAAGCACAGCACCATACATCGTATAGTGGTTGTGCTTGGTATCGCAGCTCAACATCATTGACTTGAATGGGTCTGAGCTGCAACTAGGCCACATGACCGATGTCTTGTAAGGTCGCTGGTCTAGGAAGAGGCTGCAGCACTCACAGAGCACCCAGCCTCTTCTAACAGCTGATTGAAAGGGACCGGTTTTCTGACCCCACAGATCTGATATCGATGACCTATCCCTGAGGATCGGTCATCAATATCTTTTCCCAGATATCCCCTTTAAAGAGTCCTGGCCCAGAAACAATATCTATGACAGCAGGGCAAGAACAATAATTCTGCCATTTTGCCCTCTCAGGTGTCTGGACCCAGGTGCTACTGCAACTTCTGCCCCCCTAAATGTAGGTTCACATGGAGTTTTTTTTTAGTTTTTTTTAAAGAGTTTTTGAGGCAGATTTTCCTGCAGGTTTTCCAGCCAAAGCCAGAAGTGGATTTGAAAGGATTCAGAAATATAAAGGAAGGACTTATCATTATCATTCTTACTGTATCCACTTCTGGGTTAGGTTGAAAAACCTACAGGGCCATCTGCCTCAAAACCTTCTCCAAAAAACTCTGTGCGAACCTACTCTTAGAGTTTCACCCTTGAGTTTACTTCTCATCAGACATACCCCATGCAACTAATATATACAATATATTTAATGTACAGAATTTTGAGTAAAAAATGAGGCTAAGAGAAGGAAATCAAACTCAAAGTGGCAGGCTGCTATGTAGGTGGGTATCACATATTTTCAGGACCATCCCTATATATCTTCCAGGGAAGCCAAAGTAATTTTGATTTATGTACTTGGGGAGTACTCTCCATAATTAGTGTTTCCATTTTGTGAATGTAGTCCACTTCAGAGGCCCACTCCCTAACCAAAGAGGCACTGGTGGATTTCCAATGTCTGAGTATCACTGTTTGAGCTGCTACCAAGAAGTGGGCAAGAGGCCCTTCTTCCCCACAGGGAGAGAGCCAGGGAGAATCGACAAAAGTTCTAGTTTAACACCTGAAACTTGCTAATAAATAGTAAAGATCGCTTGCCAAAATGGCTAATGGACAGTGCATCCCCACCAAATATGTGTCTTAGTACAAACTTCCGTGCCACATCACCAGCACATGTTTGACACTGTAGGAAAACATGCAAGGTGTCGGGACAGTGGTACCATCTGGTAGTTTGTGAGCTGTAAAAAAGACTTTCTGCCACTCTGACAGACGTAGTCCCAATTCTTTTTCCCAAGCAGTGGCAAAAAATGGAACTGGGGGCTCGGGTTTATTCAAGAGGAGATTGTAAAATGAGTAGATAACATGCATAGGAGGGGAAGAGCTTAATAGAAGGGATTCAAAATGAGTTCTGGGCATTTTAGACTTCCCTGTTATAAACTTTATTTTAAGGAAGTCTCTCAGCTGGGCACATTCCATTCAGGACAAGGTCTTCTTCAGACATGCTTCCTGCTAAGTGGCAAATAAAGATAATAAGGAGTCAAAAATCATCACCTGTGTGAGACATGTATGGTCAGAGAAGGACCGAGAGAGAAAATGGTCTCTACCCATGACTGGGGGGGAAACATCGGGTTATCAAATAGAGAAGTTATGAGGCCAGGCTTATGAGAAAGACCCTTACAAATAAGGACCTGCCCCCAAAGCTGCAGGACACATGAGGTATTTGGAGAAAAATGGGTAAGTGAAGGCCTTTCCAAGGTTGAGATTCACAGAAGGGAGTGACGAATCACAACAGCCAGATGTTCCATAGTGATGACATATAACGGGGGGGACAAGGGACAGCCTTGTCTAGTGCCATTAGTGATGGGCAAGGAAAGGGAAAGAGAACTGTTTACCCAGAGGGAGAGGTACAGAGGGAGAATATTTTATGTAGAAAGGTTGGGCCAATACCTGTTTGTTTGAGGGCAGAGCGCAGAAAGGTCCAATGGACCCACTCAAAAGCTTTTTCAACATCGACAGAGATCAAGCAAGCGGGGATTGCTAATTTTGAGGGGAAGGGAAATCAGTAGCATGGTTGGTATTATCCCGAGCCTCCCCTTTTGGTACAAATGCGACTTCTTAGTAAACCCATCTGAGTCAGGACTTTTGGGTTTACTAACACCAGAGATCTCTGATTCCGAAAACTCGCTCTAACAAGGCTGAGTCTTCTTCTGAGATTGTAGGCAGAGTCATTTGTTGAATATAAGCCTCCACTCATTGGGAGAAGTCCACTGAGGACATGCTCGCTAGAGGTCCCCATAAATCACAGAGGGTGGTGGTATTCCCTAAATGTGCTTGCCACCCCTTCTGATTTATGACACATGAGTCCAGATTAGGACAGTATAGATGGAATGTAAGTATTGTAATTACGTGGGTGGATAAAGAATCAAGGGCCTTGCCTGGTTTGTTAGAGTATTCATAGCTTTAATTTTTAACCTATTCTGAAGTGAAGGCTAAAATGTAATTTGTTGTTTTAAGCATGGCATACGCTTTTTCTTAAAAAAAATTGTACATGTAGCACAGAGAGTCGATTCAAGAACTCATTCATAGAGCCCATTTAAGAACTCATCAAGGGAACCTATCCAAAGAGCCAATCCCAGAACTATGTAAGGAGCCAAGGCTAAGAATTTAAAGAGCCTATACACTGAGCACAAATAAAGAGGCTATCCAAGGAAACCAATCATTCAAGAAGCTGAGTTAATAGCCTATCAGAGGAACCCATCCAAACAATCCCTAAAGAAACCCATTTAAAGAATGCATCCAAGGTATCATCCAAAGAACACATTTAAAAATCCCATTCATGGAGCCCATAGAAAGCGATTATCTAACCAGCTTTTCAAAAAGCCCATCTAAAAACCAGTACATCGAAATAAATATACACGTATATAATATCTAAATTGGTGCAGATTTCAAAATAGACATGTGCTTATCACATCCTGACAACATACAGTATATAACAGTGGTGGCGAACCTATGGTACGGGTGCCAGAGGCGGCACTCAGAGCCCTCTCTGTGGGCATCCGCACCCTGGAAAAAGTCTATGGTGTACCAATATGTCTTAGACGTTTCCTGACATTCATCCAGGCCACGTTATGAATAGTGTTGGGCACGAATATTTGAATCACGAATTTTAATTGCGAATATCGCTACTTCGAGAATTCGCAAAGGTTTAGAATATAGTGTTATATACTGTATTCGTATTCTCGAATATTCTAGATTTTTTTTTTCATCAGTAACCTCCCTTCTTGCCTGTGGGCAAAAAAGAAATATGCAATGCATTTGTCTGAGCTTAGAAACATCCCTAGCAACCAATAGGAAAGTTGCCTACCCCTTACTATATAAGAACCTCCCCAGAAGCTATTTTCTGTAGTTTTATGGAGTTCTGAGAGAGAGAGCAGTGTCATTGCTGTGCTCTGTGCATTACTGTTTAATTACATTAGATAGATAGTTAGTTAGTTAGTTAGTTAGCTTATATACAGTTGCAAGAAAAAGTATGTGAATGATATGGATTTCTGCACAAATTGGTCATAAAATGTGATCTGATCTTCATCTAAGTCACAACAATAGACAATCACAGTCTGCTTAAACTAATAACACACAAAAAATTAAATGTTACCATGTTTTTTTGAACACACCATGTAAACATTCACAGTGCAGGTGGAAAAAGTATGTAAACCCTTGGATTTAATAACTGGTTGAAGCTCCTTTGGCAGCAATAACTTCAACCAAACGTTTCTTGTAGTTGCAGATCAGACATGCACAACGGTCAGGAGTAATTCTTGACTATTCCTCTTTACAGAACTGTTTCAGTTCAGCAATATTCTTGGGATGTCTGGTGTGAATCGCTTTCTTGAGGTCATGCCACAGCATCTCAATCGGGTTGAGGTCAGGACTCTGACTGGGCCACTCCAGAAGGTGTATTTTCTTCTGGTTAAGCCATTCTGTTGTTGATTTACTTCTATGCTTTGGGTCATTGTCCTGTTGCAACATCCATCTTCTGTTGAGCTTCAGCTGGTGGACAGATGGCCCTAAGTTCTCCTGCAAAATGTCTTGATAAACTTGGGAATGAATTTTTCCTTCGATGATAGCAATCCGTCCAGGCCCTGATGCAGCAAAGCAGCCCCAAACCATGATGCCCCCACTACCATACTTCCCAGTTGGGATGAGGTTTTGATGTTGGTGTGCTGTGCCTCTTTTTCTACACACATAGGGCCAGATTTATCATTAGCTCAAGTCAGAATAATGGAGTGAAAAAGTCGCAAAAAAATGCGCAAACGCTAAAACTGCGCACAAATTTGCGACTTTTTTCTGCTCTGCACTATGCTCTCCAGTTTTCTGAAAGTGGGCGTGTTTTCTTATGTAAATGAATCTCTAGACAGATTTACTATTTGGACTATTTAAAAAGTCGCAAAAAAGTCGCAAAAAAATGCGCAATTTCACTCCAGTAAGGACCATGCTTATCTTATGAGACTTTTTAATAGAACATGCGACTTTTTCGTAAGGACGTGCGACTTTTGTAAAGCCGCTTACTGACAGATAAACTGCTACCGTCAAACCACATTTATTACAGTCTTAAAGGGCCAATCATAAATCTGACTTGGCTAAAACTGACTTTAGCCACATGTGAAAGTGGAGTGAGCTGTCAGAGTAATAATAAATCTGGACCATAGTGTTGTGTGTTTCTTCCAAACAACTCAACTTTGGTTTCATCTGTCCACAGAATATTTTGCCAGTACTGCTGTGGAACATCCAGGTGCTCTTGTGCAAACTGTAAACGTGCAGCAATGTTTTTGGACAGCAGTGACTTCCTCTGTGGTATCCTCCCATTAAATCCATTCTTGTTTAGTGTTTTACGTATCGTAGATTCGCTAACAGGGATGTTAGCATATGTCAGAGACTTTTGTAAGTCTTTAGCTGACACTCTAGGATTCTTCTTCACCTCATTGAGCAGTCTGCGCTGTGCTCTTGCAGTCATCTTTACAGGACGGCCACTCCTAGGGAGAGTAGCAGCAGTGCTGAACTTTCTCCATTGATAGACAATTTGTCTTACCGTGGACTGATGAACAGCAAGGCTTTTGGAGACACTTTTATAACCCTTTCCAGCTTTATGCAAGTCAATAATTCTTAATCGTAGGTCTTCTGAGAGCTCTTTTGTGCGAGGCATCATTCACATCAGCCAATGCTTCTTGTGAAAAGAAAACCCAGAACTGGTGTGTGTTTTCTATAGGGCAGGGCAGCTGTAACCAACACCTCTAATCTCATCTCATTGATAGACTCCAGTTGGCTGACACCTCACTCCAATTAGCTCTTGGAGATGTCTAGGGGTTCACATACTTTTTCCACCTGCACTGTGAATGTTTATATAAAACATGGTAACATTTAATTTTTTGTGTGTTATTAGTTTAAGCAGACTGTGATTGTCTATTGTTGTGACTTAGATGAAGATCAGATCACATTTTATGACCAATTTGTGCAGAAATCCATATAATTCCAAAGGGTTCACATTTTCTTGCAACTGTATATAATACAGATAGTTAGTGGGAGATAGCCAGTGTAGGTTAGATAGAGATATAGTGTAGCTGATAGGTTCCAGTGCAGGGTGTTAGGCAGTGTGATAGGTTCTGCTGTCCATACATACATGCTACAGACATAGTGCTGTGAGTCACAAATTCACAACAATACTTAGTGCACCAATTAGTGATATGTAGTCAAAGCTGCTAAAATGTGAAGTTGCACGTATTGCGCAAAAATATGCGCATCATTAATTGGCAATTTGCGCAATCACAAATATATTGGAGCACTCTATCTGCATATAAAGCTATTGTAATGTTCTGCCGTGCCAATCATTTTCTCCAGTCTCAGGAAACTTCTCGTAGCTTGAAAAATGTAGCAACAGTGACCCACGCCTGTATTGGGTGCGCAATACGCGCATATTACATTGATGATTTTCGCAGTCAAGAAAATAATCACAAATATATGACGAATATTCGCCCAAATATTCGCAAAATATCGCGAATTCGAATATTGCCCCTGACGCTCATCACTAGTTATGAACAGCACAGGCAGCGCACTGAATGTAGGCAGGATATTATAGCTTAATGATAAAGTACACAGAAGATATATTATATTGGACTCTAGTGTTCAGGGTAAATTGCTGTGTTGGCACTTTGCAATAAATAAGTGGGTTTTGGGTTGCAGTTTGGGCACTCGGTCTGTAAAACGTTCGCCACCACTGGTATAAAACATATTGGTTGCATGAGCTTTGAGTGATCATCTGCTTTGTTTCCATATTAGACCTTCTCTCCTCACACAATCAATATATACGGTATACACTGTGTACTGTAGGTAAGGAAAAATAATAATTATGTTCACTAAAGAAATTACATGTGTCCCTTAATAATTAAGGCTTGGTAATTAATTTGCCTTGTGTTACTAGTTGCATTAATGAGCAGCTTGATTAATGAGCATATTGTTTTATGGGTGTCAGCATCTGAGTTTCAATAATTTCCACTTGTAGTTAATTAAGTTATGTGCAACCCAAGGGGTCATCTCTCAGTCCTTAAATTATGAGTATGGTTTATTTTAATCCATGTCCTCCTTCACACATTGCGTTTCGTGTTATATGGGGAGGGGGGGGCTTTTTAGGATATGTTCCCATGATATGGATTTTTATGGAAAGTTCGAGCACAAATAATCCACATGTTGTATTTAGAGTGTTCCAAATGGCAGATATATGTAATATCTCTGTATTCTATGTGTTGAAATGCAGTGAATGGAGATAAGGAGGATGAGCACTTACAGCAGCCGTTTATTGTCTATAGACTATAATGAACAGTAAATGTTAGTGGCCACTTTCCATAATAATAAATGACAACTTCATTCTACCGATCAGGGGGATTTTAACAATTGGTTCCTCACTAGCCATACATTTATGGCATATGCAATTAGTCCGCCTTTGGCTACGTATATTCACATATCGTAGAAATAAAACTGTGGATTTTCAGTCTGGATTTGTGGACAGAAAATACAAAGCATATTACATATTACATATTTACCAAATCTCATCTAACAATGCCTTGAAAAAGTATTCATACCCATTTGAACTTTTTCAAAAAATTTCGCGTTACACCCACAAACAAATGTATTTTATTGGGATTTTATGTAATAGACCAACACAAAGCGTCACTAAATTGAAACATACTAAATTTGCAGTGATATTTTTTTGTCCTGTGTGAATGTACCCTTTAATTTACAATACTACAAACAGTGCCTTCTCCTTCCCCTCACTGCTGCACCCCATAAACCGTTCCCTGAAGCAACAATGGACTAGAAGCACCCACATGTATAGAGTATTCTAAAGGTGTTTATTATACTAAACTCTTTAGGGGAAGCCTGTATGTGCACATGTGAAGTCTGGATAGGTATTTAATCACCCAGTACAGGTGATTGTACAGGTAAGGATTCAATGTAGTGAAATGTATGGGGTCTTATTACATATTTGTGGAAAATCATTGTATGTAGTAGATCTACCGCTTTAAATGCAGAAAAATATGAGATTTTACAAGCTCACTGTTTTATGACCCTCATTATTGTGATTTATGTGTTTCCAATAGACCCTGTCAATAGTAATTGCTATGTGTCCCTTGTGCTTATAACGCATTGTATTTAACTTAGAAATATGGTGATAAATTGCTTTCCAAGCAAAAGCCATTTCATTCTCTGAAAATAAGGCTACTTTCACACTACCGTTCAGAGCGGGTCCGTCTGATGTCTGCTCAGACGGATCCGCTCCTATAATGCAGACGTTTGTATCCGTTCAGAACGGATCCGTCTGCATTATAGATTAAAAAAAATTCTAAGTGTGAAAGTAGCCTGAACGGATCCGTCCAGACTTTACATTGAAAGTCAATAGGGAACGGATCCGTTTGAAGATTGAGCCATATTGTGTCATCTTCAAACGGATCCGTCCCCATTGACTTACATTGTAAGTCTGGACGGATCTGCTTGCCTCCGCACGGCCAGGTGTTCAGGTGTCCGCTTGCTGAGCGGAGCGGAGGCTGAACGCTGCCAGACTAATGCATTCTGAGCGGATCCGCGTCCACTCAGAATGCATTAGGGCAGTACGGATGCGCTCGGGGCCGCTTGTGAGCCCCTTCAAACGGAGCGCACAAGCGGACACCCGAACGCTAGTGTGAAAGTAGCCTAAGCCATGTGTTTTACCCTGCGACTTACTAAAAGGGTAATCCAACTAGATAATCACAGCCTGTTGTGAACAGGGATATACCATATATATATGATTCAACTTAAAGGAGAAACGGTATTCAACAATATCCTTTAAAATATGGGTAATTTTATTAGATGACATAAAAGACATGTACATAAAACACATAAAACAAACATAAAAGCAGAGACCATACAGAGTGCCATACAGCCTATCCTCATACGCATCAATATGTACTGCTATTAGCTGTGTGAGAGCTGTGTGAAAGCATGCAGGTCAGCATATAATTATAGCAGCTGCCTCTGGATGCACTCTCAGCTATCTAGCTAGAACGTATAACATACATATGGTGCAATTCTACATAGTATGAAGATGGTAATGCGGTGATTCACACCATCATATCAATCTCACGGGTCAATAATAGTTTTTTTCCAAAGTTCTTACCCTGTATGGAGCGATAAGTAGATGTGGATAGGTGCTGTGTGGCGTGCTCCTCGACGCACGTTTCGCTTAATTGCTTCTTCAGGAGGGGCTGATTTCCTAATGAATGGGGAGGTCTTTAAATACGACTAATGGCCAATGGCTACATCTGTAAGTATCATGTGACTCCACTACCTTCGACTTCCGATACAGCGCGTCATGTAGTGGCAAGATGAAAGTTCCAATGGGACTTCCGCCCTCCCGTCTGCGTGATCCCAGCGAGGGCAGAATGCGTCTGACGTCACCAAGATCCTAGCCTGACGGGACGGCGCAAGTCCTTCCACCCGCAACCCATGACGCGCTCTGAAATCTCAGTATGTTCACTCTGATACACAAGAGGGTGAGTTGTTAAGGGTCATAAAGGCTGGATATAGATGTTAAATACCCTGTTGATCTATTTATACGGCGTGTTTATGGGGTAATATGGGCTTTTATGTTTGTTTTATGTGTTTTATGTACATGTCTTTTATGTCATCTAATAAAATTACCCATATTTTAAAGGATATTGTTGAATACCGTTTCTCCTTTAAGTCGACTTACTAAAAGGGGGCATTTTAGCACAAGTAGACAATGTGCACATTACACAATATGATACATGCCTTATAGCTCATCACTAGAGATGAACAAATTTGAAAAAATTTGGTTCGATACGAATTTATTCGTGGCGAATCACGTTTGAAAACGGCTATTTCTTGGCTGCAGAGAGCATGTATTATGGTGTAGAACACTGTGCCTTGCAGTAACACGCAGAGGGAGCCTGCTTTGGTAGTGAAATAATACTGTGAGTCAGTATGACACACTTCACTTATTTGGGCAGTCACGGGGCCAAAACTGACTAAATAACTCAAGTATGAACTCAGACTTACAGGTTGACTTACATGTCTTCTGTGTTGTGTACCCACTCCTGCTTTTGGCCAATTCTGATGGGACCATACAGGCCTTACAGCTGCTACACAGACAGGATCCGTTGTGCATCTCATTTTTCCTTCCTTCTGACAGATCAGAAGAAGGGTCAAATAAATGATGATGTCAGCCAGGCAAAAAGGCAAAATAGTGGCCCAGTCATGAAGTGGTGAGGTGGAAGCAGCATGAGGATACCACAGAGTGGCCCAATGTCAGAGTCTGGAAGTGGCGGATGCATCAATAGGCGACCACAGAGTTGCACAATGACAGTGTGGAGGTGGCAGCAGCATCAGGAGTCCAGAGAGTGGCAAGGTGACATAGTGTGGAGGTGGAAGCAGCATGAGGAGACCACTGAGTAACCCGATGACATAGTGTGGAGGTAGCAGCAGCATCAGGAGGCCACAGAGTGGCAAGGTGACATAGTGTGGAGGTGGCAGCAGCATCAGGAGACCACAGAGTGACCCGGTGACATAGTGTAGAGGTGGCAGCAGCATCAGGAGGCCACAGAGTGGCAAGGAGACATAATGTGGAGTTGGCAGCAGCATGAGGAGAGCACAGAGTGACCCAGTGACAGAGTGTGGAGGTGGCAGCAGCATCAGGAGGCCACAGAGTGGCAAGGTGACATAGTGTGGAGTTGGCAGCAGAATCAGTAGGCCCCAGAGTGGCAAAGTGATATAGTGTGGAGGTGGCAGCAGCATCAGGAGGCCACAGAGTGGCAAGGTGACATAGTGTGGAGCTGGCAGCAGCATGAGGAGATCACAGAGTGACAAGGTGACATAGTGTGGAGGTGGCAGCAGCATCAGGAAGCCACAGAGTGGCAAGGTGACATAGTGTGGAGGTGGGTGGCAATACCAGTACCCGCTGAAGATGGTGGGGGAAAGAAGGAGCACTTGGCATCAGATGTGTGGCATCAGGCAGGTGGCAGCATCAGAATAGTAGCTGAGGCAAGTAGCCAGAAGAAACCGGTCTCTTGTATCAAAGTGTTGGTGTGGCACCATGGATGATCTAGTCTGATGCATCAGGCATTGGTGGGTGGAAATCCTGGCTGATCCACGCCTGACTCATCTTGACAAAGATGGTTGGTTGGTTGATTGGATATGCTGCTGTGGCCTCCTATTTCTACTATTCATCTTGACAAAGGTCAGTCTCGCAACATTTTGGGTGGACAGGCGAGTTCTTCTTGGGGTAACTATGGCCCCCGCCGCATTAAACACCCGCTCTGATGCCACACTACTGGCCGGGCAGGACAGCTTTTCCAGGGAAAACTCTGCCAGCTGTAGACACAGATCTAGTTTGGCTGCCCAGTAGTCCAGCGGATCTTAAGCTTTGGGTGGCAGGGTGCTGTCCAAGTATGCCACCACCTGCTGGTTCAGGTTCTGCTCTATGTCTACCTGCTGCTGCTGGTGAGTAGTTTCTTCAGTAGGCGGGGGGAGAAAACTGCTCATCAACGACTCTAGCCTTAAGTTGCTGCTGATGGAGCTGGTACTGCTCCTGCCCTCCCCCTTCCAGCAGTCATGGCAGTGGAACGTGAGCGCAGAGGGCCCGGTCAGACCTGTGTGAGGATGGGCGATGGCGCACATAAGCAGCAGCCAACTGACTCCAACTGTCACCTGTGTATAAAAACCACCCATTTCGCTACACATTGCTTGTGCTCCAATGTTCTCCTCCTCCTCCAGTTATGCCCCCACAGAGCTCATGTGGCCGTGAGATCTAGGCGCCACGTCTCCAGTCCTCTGACCAGCCAGATTTACTAGGTTCTAGAACATATCACTGCACCACTGAGCGGCAAATATTTTTTACTTTTGCCACTAATACACGACAAAAAGGGCTGTAATTTTCTTCACCACACAACGGCTAATAAGCCCTTTTTTCCCACTAATACAAGCCACAAAAAACATATAACTGCACCGCACAAGGGCAAATAAGACGTAGAAATATTTCCTGTTAATGGCTGTATCAAACTTGCACCCTAAGGCCTCTTTCACACGGGCATTGCGGAAAAATGTGCGGGTGCATTGCGGGAACACCCGCGATTTTTCCGCGCGAGTGAAAAACATTGTAATGCGTTTTGCACTCGCGTGAGAAAAATCGCGCGTGTTTGGTACCCAAACCCGAACTTCTTCACAGAAGTTCGGGCTTGGGATCGGTGTTCTGTAAATAGTATTATTTTCCCTTATAACATGGTTATAAGGGAAAATAATAGCATTCTGAATACAGAATGCTAAGTAAAACAGGGCTGGAGGGGGTTAAAAAAAATAAAAAATCATTTAACTCACCTTAATCCACTTGCTCGCGATGCCGGGCATCTCCGTCTGACTCTTTTACTGTATAGGACCTGTGGAGAGCATTAACTATAGTTTAAGGACCTGGGATGACGTCACTCTGGTCATCACATGGTACGTCACATGATCTTTTACCATGGTGAATCACCATGGTAAAAGATCATGTGACGTACCATGTGATGACCGGAGTGACGTCATCCCAGGTCCTTAAACTATAGTTAATGCTCTCCACAGGTCCTATACAGTAAAAGAGTCAGACGGAGATGCCCGGCATCGCGAGCAAGTGGATTAAGGTGAGTTAAATGATTTTTTTTTTTTTTAACCCCCTCCAGCCCTGTTTTACTTAGCAGTCTGTATTCAGAATGCTATTATTTTCCCTTATAACTATGTTATAAGGGAAAATAATAAGGTTCGGGTCTCCATCCCGATCGTCTCCTAGCAACCGTGCGTGAAAATCGCACCGCATCCGCACTTGCTTGCGGATGCTTGCGATTTTCACGCAACCCCATTCATTTCTATGGGGCCTGCGTTACGTGAAAAACGCACAAAGAGGAGCATGCTGCGATTTTCACGCAACGCAAAAGTGATGCGTGAAAATCACCGCTCGTGTGCACAGCCCCATAGAAATAAATGGGTCAGTATTCAGTGCGGGTGCAATGCGTTCACCTCCCGCATCGCATCCGCGCGGAATACTCGCTCGTGTGAAAGGGGCCTAATAAGAACAGTTTTCTGGAATTTCAGAGCTGTATAATGGCAATTTGGATCCCCAGTCAGTGCAGCAAGGTGTAATAGGATTATTCCTATTACCCAGGCTGTAACCTCCCCTACTGACCACTGTTCAACATAAATGCTGTGTAATGATTCCTCTCTATCCTTTCCCTACACCTTCAATAATCTTTGCCTGAACTTGTAAATAGTTTTTTCAGCACAATGAAGTTTTTTCTAGCACTGTCCCTAGCGCCTGTTGATGTCTCTCCCTGCACTAAGTACACTGGAAAATGGCAGAATCCAAGATGGCTGAGTCTATTTATAGGGCTTTGACATCACAGGGCTGGCTGGCTGCTGATTGGCTGCATGCATGGCATTATAGGTGATCCCACCTTCCCAGAGTTCCTTGCTCCATGTCCTCACATGTGTAGTAGCCATTTTATGAAAAAATGGGATTCGTTACCACAAATCGCGAGGAAATTCGGCTTTGGTGAGAATCGAATTTTTCCTAAAATTCGGATCGAATTCCACTTTGTCAGCTTCGATTCACTCATCTCTACTCATCACATATGCTTTAAATAAAGGAGGAGACATTTTTGGCTATGTAAAATATACTGTACTAATAAGCATTCGTTTTTAGCTATATCAATTTAAAGGGGTTGTCTCACAAAAAATATTCAACAGTTTTCAAATCAGCGACTGGATCTGAATACTTTTTTAATTGTATGTAATAAAAAAATTAGCATAGCCCCTGAGTTTTTCAATAAAATATATCTGTATAGCGCCACCTGATGTATGTTTTTTTCTTATTTATTTGACCTGCTCACTGAGAAGGCGCACATGCTCAGTTTCATCCTTCAGTTGCCTCCTGAGCTGTGATAGGGAGAGCTGAGACACCCCCCCTTAGCTACAGCAGAATAGACACTCGCCTTGAGGTCTCAGCATGATATAAATCTAGCAGAGCAAAGAATGTGGAGATCTTTGGATCCATGTGAGGTACATGTCTGGTTCCAACTTTGTTAGAAAGAGGTTTTCATTTACTATATGCCTGATTTTCATTTTTTACATTAGTCATGGGATAACCCCTTAAATGAAAGATGTGTAGTCTTCTAAATCTGATGTGTGAATGTATATTGACTGATATTATATAGTAATATATGGTACAATATTTTCAAAGTGTGTGTCCACTTTGTGAACTATCAGGTAATTACCTTAAGATATTGCTGTCTTTAAATGGAATCTGTCAGTAGGAACAACAATAATAAACCAGCCATAATGCCTGGGATGGATGATCCTGCTAATTAAAACCATACTGTTCTTTGCCTTTTTGTTGAGAATAAATGTTTTTGAAAAATATACAAATGAGTAGTGTTGAGCGCGAATATTCGAATAGCAAATTTTAATCACGAATATCGCCACTTTGAGAATTTGCGAATATTTAGAATATAGTGCTATATATTCATATTCATGATTTATAGTGTTGATTGCGAATATTCTAATCGCGAATTTATTCCGAATTTATTCCGAATTTATCGCAAATATCGGCACTTAGCAACATCCCTAGCAGCCAATAGGAAAGTTGCCTACCCCTTTGTGTTGATCGCGAATATTCTGCAAATTTTTATCGTGAATATATTACATTGCCGATTTTCGCAATCAAGAAAATAATGACTGGAGATCACGAATTCTCGAATTTGCTAATTTATGGCAAATATTCGGCCAAAAATTCACAAAATATTGCGAATTCGAATATTGCCTATGCCGCTCATCACTACAAATGAGTGTTAAATAGCACCAAAGGTGGGGAACCACTTGGTGATCCTTATCTTTTCCAATGTGTTTCCCCAGACACTCCTACCTTCACTTGGATCAATCAAATGGAGGGGAGGCGATAAGGTACACTTAGTGGCTAGGACCCACCCTGGGTGCATGGAGAGTGGAGGTGTATCCTAGGCAGGGATTGCCATATACATCTTCCTAACAATATACTGTGCTCTTCTTATCCAGAAAAGCACACCAACCTATCTATGATTCCAGGATCCCCATTATCTAAGAGGCTCCATTTAACAGATGACTACCTCTAATAGGGGCCAAGATAAGTGCTTAAATTCACCTGACTGCATGTTTTGTTTATCTATAGGCCTGGGAGCATAGAATACAGTGATGTATAATCATGGAGCCTACTTTCAGTTTCATATCAAAATGATACACCATAACGCCTATTGAACACTAAATACTGGACATTCTGGTACTATAACTGTAGATGTTGATTAAATGATTAATACTAAGGGAAGTATCTTGTCTGTTTTCGCAGTAGACCTGACATCCACTTCTGTACTTATGAGTCCCTAATGAAACCCAGAGTATTGACAATCTGGGGGAAACGTGTTGGACCTGATGTACCTTATGATGTCTAGACAGCTGTGAATCTATGCTGTTCTGTAGACATGTGGACCCAATTTATCTCATGATATCTAGATAGCTGTGAACTCTACTGCTGTCTAGACATTTGAGGACTTTATGCTGGACTATGTATATAGTTTTTCCCTATGATGCCCTATGAATATTATGTACCATTAGACTAGTGACTGACTAAAATACAGTTCGTATATATCATTGTCACGACAAAACTGGTGGAAAATTTGGGACAAATGTATTTGGCGACCCCTGCCTTTTTGGACCCCAGTGGTATCAGGGTAATAGACAGGAAGACAGTAGAATCGCCCTTGTCAGGGCAGCAGTTCCACTGTCAGGCAGAGCAAGAGCAGGGACAGCGTAAGGTTTTTTACTAGGGTGAATTTTTTATTTTTATGTATACTATTAAAGGTTAAGTTTTATGGGGTCATTTATTGTTTCTGCTGTGACGCTACAAATTCATTACCTCTTGTTGACATTCTGACTTTACTGACAGATGACCGGTCAGATCTGTGATTTAAGGGGTGTTATCACCACTAATTGCAAGATGATAGGTATACAAAAATAGTACAAACACACAGATACCTCGAGGAGAGGTCTTCTGGGTGCCAAATCTGCATAAATTTTAAACAGGGCAGGGAATCATGCTCTTTACATGCTGCTGGCTCCGTGCTCATCTATGTGCTTTAGCGAAAGACGGGTATAGGCATGGCTGCTGAAAGATGTTAAAGAGACTCTGTCACCAGGATCAATCCTATTTAATCAGGCATTCTACATGGTAGGGTTCATCTTGCTGATTAAAGCTACTTTCCCATCTGCGCTTTTCCTTTCCGGTATTGAGATCCATCATAGGAGCTCAATACCGAAGGAAAACGCTTTAGTTTTGTCCCCAATTACTGTCAATGGGGACAAAGCAGTACTGAATGGAATGGAATGCACCAGAATGCATTCCGTTTGGTTGCGTTCCCATGCTGGACAGAAAAATCTGCAAGCAGCGTTTTTGAGTGCATCATGGGATGCACAGAAAGACGGATCCGGCATGAAACACAATGTAAGTCAGATCCGTTTTCTCGGACACAAAAGAAAATGAATCCGGCACCCATTGGATTACAGTACTTTAAGTACCAGACCTGTTATGGCCATTTTAGCGATAATTCAATCGGGTGCATTCATAACAGATGTTCATAACAGATGTAGCCGGTTGTATTATCCTAACGGAAGCCTTTGTGCTGATCCATGATGGTTCCAGCAAAAACGCAGGTGTTAAAGGGTTTCTACCATCAAAATTTGTGTTATGTAGCTGACTGACATTAGCGATGTGCTAATGTCAGCACTACATAACAGTATGTTTTTGACATTTCTCCCTGCAGCCGTTCTGATAAAATAAGCACTTTTATAATATGCTAATGAGCCTCTAGGTGCTATGTGGGCGTAGAATCAGCACCTAGAGGCTCCGTCTGTTCTGGCCACCCCGCTTCTCTTGAGTGATGTCACGTTTCGCAGCATCGCTGACGAAATCCCGCGCCTGCGCCGTTTGACGCAGGCGCAGTGAGTGAGGGCCGCGCTCCTGGTGCCGGCTTCCTCACTGTGACGTAGTCGGCGCAGGCGCAGTGAGGAATCCGGCACCAGGAGCACATCATTCACTCACTGCCCCTGCGCCGAATACAGAAGTGAACGGCGCAGGCGCGGGATTTCGTCAGCGATGCTGTAGTGCTGACATTAGCACAGTAATTTTTATCTTTCTCTCAATTAACCCATAATAAAAGGCTATACTATAATAAATAATATATAATCATATAATAACAATAAAATCCCTTACAAAACCTAAAACCTATTACTGTTATTTTCACAGAAACAATATATGATTATAAAGAAACTAGTCATATTTCTTAGCTTTCGGAAAAAAAAAACCCATTATTCTCAATATGATAAGGATATATACTTTTATTATGGGTTAAATGTCGGAGGAAAAAAATATCAGAAGAAAAAAAACCTTAAAGTATTTTCCAAGATTCAAACCTGTGATCTCTACATGCAAAACCAAGCACTTACCACGAAGCTATAGCATTACCATATTCAGAGTTATGATTTTTCTATGCTTAGAAGCTAACACACAGTACTGGTGTCTTTATAATCATCCATTCTGCCTGTGGATAAATCAGTAATATGTGTATTAGCTTTCTTAGCAGATTTCAGTGTGGTACAGCTATAGTACATAAAGTATATAATATGGTCATGCTAGGAGTCTAGGACACAGCTCTGCCCTCAGCAAACTGATGTCTAGCCCTGTCAATCAAGGGGGGACGGGGAGTGTGCAGAGCACAGGGCATGTTACAAAGCAGTGCTGAAAGGATTCAGCCCCGCCTCCTGGTGCTCCAACTTGCTAGTTTGCATGTGAATAAAAATGCAGATATCTCTGCAACTGTTTAGCATACAGGCCAAAAAAAGGTATTGTTTTATTCAGCATGATGAACCTTGCCAGGCAGTATGTCTGGTTTAATAGGGTTGATCCTGGTGACAGAGCCTCTTTAACTCTTCTTTGCAAGCACCAGTACTGCGGAACTGGAATCAGTCAAATCCCAGGCCTGATAATTTGCCGATATGTGAGAGTGGTCTTTGGATGCCCTCAGGTACCATGGCCTAGGTGTGACTGTTTCAGCTTTTGATTGAAATTTGTGACGTTATCACAAACAATCTTTAACAGGTAGGACAAGTTTCAGATATTAATTTCACATGAAAATCCATGCATGTGAACATAGCCTTAAATATAGACACCTTCATTACAATATAATATAAAATAAATACAACTGATCATCAAAATAAGAGGCAGCTCTATAGACTGTGAAGAAAATGGGTCCTGGAGACAAAAAAAGAGACCAATACTAGAAATGATGCATGACAGTTTTGATCCTGGTACATTTTGATTTAGGGCCCCAGAATTTCAAGTCGAACCAAAATAACTGCTGTGCTGTGTATAAATAAGAGAAAAAATTAATATCTTAAAGGGGTTGTCCTGGTTCAGAGCTGAACCCGAACATACCCTTATTTTCACCCAGGCAGCACCACTGATGTTGGCATTGGAGCATCTCATACTCCGATACACTCCCTTGGCACGGGCTCTTTTTTCTTTACAATAACACACTGCTGGGCGGAAGCTCCCGTCCGGCAGTGTGTTCAGTGACGTCACCGGCCTAGATGGGCATGCTTTAGCGCTGCCCTAGCCGTTTTACTGGCTAGGGCAGCGCTAAAGCCCGCCCATCAGTGCCGGTGACGTCACTGGGCTTCCTGGTAGTCCATGGAGAGCCCGGTACGTCACCGGAGCTTTTTAAAATGCGATTTACTGCAGGGCAAAGGAGAACATCGGAGCATGAACTGTCAGGGGGGCTGAACCCGGACAACCCCTTTAAAAAGATAAAGTCATATTGTGATACATGGACAGGAACAGTGATACAGTATACACCGGACATAAAGGCGTGATTAGTGGGAGAATGCCATGTGAGTGTTAGCAGAACCCTAGTGCAGTATTTTCCAGCAGCTGGGATTTGGTGCTGATTGTAAGTACATTTCAGTTTCCTGCCCATTACTAGAAAGAATAGGACAACCTGGGAATTTCCATTAGTGCTTCGGATGACCTGAAGTTGTAGATCCATTGTTTATTATATTCATAAGTGGCAATTATTAATTTTCTGCAGTTATAAAAAAAAAAAACTCTCAGCTCACGCTACTGTTTGGAACCTGTTCTTCTATACACATTTTATGTTCCTCTGAGTATATAACTTTCTATATGTACCATTCCTATCATACCTTTCCTTTAAATAGGATGTTTTATGAATTGGTAAAATATGTGACTGTTCTCACAAGCACATTTCAACATATAAAAAGCTGATTATAGGTGCACAGGTGTGACATGACAAACATCATAAAAATCGTCTGCGGAGTGACTGAGCCAGTAATGCTGTGAATGTGATCTTGGCAGTGGCAGTCATGAGATAATCTATCACTGTTAGGGCACAATTGAGTTATGCCCTAATGACTGGCTGTGCATTTTCCATGTGCATACATTAATACTTTCCAATACATAGATATTTCAATATTATATAACAAAAATCCCCTTAGGGGGCAAAAAATGTTTAATAAAATAATTTGTTTAAACACATGCACTGACAGTAAATAATACACACATTTTTTTTATATTTAATAAAAATCATTTTTATTAAATAAAAGTAATAAACCATATATCTCTTTAATAATGTGCAAACAATAGAATAGAGTTGAGACATAATTTAAAGCGATTGTTCCATCTTGCCATTTCTAAGGTAATCGCTGACCACCTGGTTACCGGGAAACAGCAAAGTGTGCTGGGGCTTTGCTGTTTCTGTAGCTCCCATTGCAGTGCATGAGAGCTATGCTGTGTAGCAGAGCAAGCTATACTGTTTCAGTAACTCAGAGACAGCATAGCTTGCTGTGGTACAATAGGGAGCTATTGAAACAGCAGAGCACTGGACCTCTCTGCTGTTTCCCAGCCATCTAGTGGTCGGCACTCAGTCCCATCTCGCCTTAACAAAAAGAAAAGGGCAACACTTTTTAAGGTATTTTGTTTGAATAGAATTTTTTTAATTGCATGCCAAAATGTACGAAAAAATTATACCGAAATATACACCCAGAAATGCTAAATAAAAAACCTCACACAGCAACATTTAAAAATAAAAGGATATGGCTCTCGGAATGCAGTGGCCAAAAATGGAAAATAAGCTGCATTTTCAGGGCCAATAATGAGGGAAAAATGTACTGTAAAATATTTTGAAATGTTTTTAATATTTCACCTTTAAAGGGAGTCTGTCACCACAGTTCTAGACGCTGCATGCTGCAGTTTTGTCCGGCTGCCTCTCGGCATGTTTGCCGTGCTGCGGCCAGACCTCACGCCCGTCCCCATTATAGTGAATGGGGCCGGAGCGAACCTCTGGCGGCACACATGGGCTAGCGTTAGTACGGATACGGCGGGCTGTTTCCCGGACGGAATAGCCTCCTGGACCCTATTAGCTCAAGTGTGAAAGTAGCCTAATGAAAGTGGCAAGTGTTGCTGCAGAATGATGATCAAATTTTCAATCACCTAGCTCCAATCTGTGGCACGTGCGAGGGGCATAAAAGCCAGATTGAAAGCAAAGTTTGTATTTCACATGAAACCTCAAAAATTGGATCTAGTCATGATTGTGCAATGCCTCCTGTTTGTTAACATGCCATTTTTCACCACTTACTAAGAGGGACCAAAGCCTTGAACTGAGCGACCTTGGTTTATTATTCTGGCAAATCGTTATGTGCCTAGGCCAAGATGTCAGCATTGTTCAACATTGCGTGTCCCAGTAGTTGGGAAAACCACGGCAAACTGAAAGCAAAAGGTGCACAGAGGCAAGCATCTCCATGGATGGATTGACTTTTTAGAAGAATGGAGCACAGTAATCCATTCTGTACTGCAGGTAAAATTGGATGTCACATCCCAAGGCGAAAAACAGAATCTACACAAACCATCAAAAGGTGTTTAAATGACACAGGGCTAGGAGCAAGATGTCCAGCTCCAGGTGTTTCCTTCACTTCAACTGCTCTTGAAAGCTATCACGATGCACATCAAGACTGCAATGCTGCTGGAAAAGAGCTCTATCCTCTTCAGCGAAGAGTTCTGCTTTTATCTTGGATGCCAGAGATTGTTCTAGAGACCACGTGTGTCTCCAGACCAAAGGAACGTCAGACTAGTTCTTCTCCTGGGATTATGGTGTGGAGTGGCATAATGTACGGTTGCCAGAATTGACGTGTAAGAGTGTGTATTTCTGTGGTAGCGCTCATACTCAATACTGAATAATTTGAGATGTTTTAAAAATGTTGTTTCCATTTCTTTATCATTTGCATATCATCATGTCTATCATTTCAGTGAGTTCCCTAGTTCCATGAATTTCCCTTCATGGTTGCAGTTTCAATGTTGAGGAGGGTAATTTCTAAACACTGGTGAAAATCTGCCATTTTGGCCAACATTTATGCATATGGGTAGCTTTAGCTTGAAGATATGCCTATTAATACAAATGCCCACATACATACCTCATTGTGACTATTTTCCTGCTGTCAGCTCCTCATACATCATGGTTTTAAAAGCTAATGACATTCATTAAGTTTTAAAGATAATGGTTATCACTTAACGAGACAGGGTGTAATTGTGCCTCCAGTAGTATTTACACTTAAAAAGCATCCAGTGCAGCCACTCAAGGTCACACTGTATGGATCGCTGGCTCCTGTAGTACAAGGTTTAACTTTTTGTAATATTTAGGCCTCACCATGTTACAAACCAATACTCCCACCATAAATAACAATACAGACTTGACTTATTTTTATAATTTGATGAAGACCAGCATTTTATAAGCTCACAAATTTCATCTCTTCATAAGTAATCTATTAATGCAGTATTGCTATAACACTTATAAAAAAAACTGTGAGTTACTTTACTGAATTACTTGTTAGGGAATTTCCTAAAAGGCAAGGCTCTCTCTCTGGTTGTCCATGAATGGTATGGTCATCTATTAATCAGGCATCATCCCATGGTGCAGGATGTAACATTTCTTGGGACTAGCAAGAAATTACAACAACAGAAGGTTTTACTGGGGTTTTCTTGCCAAGAAAAAATATGTATATCATCACTGCAGTGCTCTCCACACAAGCAATATACCTGCAGAGGACCATTATCATCCAACATCAGATCATTTCAGTAAAGATCCATCGTATATGGAACAGAAGTTGGCATTTTTCACAGATAGAACATCTTTGCTTAGAAGTACCTTATTTTCATAATTTATTGTTTTTTATAAATTCATTGTATGAAATTTGGCACTCCAGCCTATCAGCAGTTTGAAGGGGCCACAACACTTCCCTTCATCGAATACTAGGCACTGCTCTTTACTTTTTATCCCAGTTGTGAAAGATGAGCAAATCGATTTTAACCAATTTGGATTAGTTACAAATTACACAAAAATGTGTCTGCTAAATGAATCTGAAGTTTTGTCATTCACTTTGGATGAATCATGCAAAAACAGCACTAATGGCATTTTACTGTGAAAATTGTCAGGGAAAACAACAGAAACAATTAATACGGAGGATCACATAACACTGGGAGGGGGGAGGACTTGCACTGATTGGCTTAGAGATAGACAGTCTGTTCAGCCAATTAAGGGCAAAATCCCAGCAAGTCTTTTTGCCTAGAATGCCATAGAACGGCATTCTCGGCTCAACTTGTGACCCAAGTCCATATTGCCTTGGCTATGTCTGACAAAAAGTTATTAAAGACACAAGTCAGTAATCTTGCTGTACTAGGGACACTATAGGGACATATCATTGAGTAGATTTTAGGGTTTTATCAGGGAAAGCATAGCATAGAGAGTGAGAGACTAGTTTTTTTTTTCTGTATATGGACAGCCAGCCAGGTTTTATTTAGTAGAAACCTTAAGTTTATACAGTTCATAGGCTCATTGCCAGAACCCCAATAACACACATTCTGCTGCAAACACTGAGCATAGGATAAAATCCAAGGCACAATATTGCAGATTTTGCTGCAGGTTTGCTACTAATTTCACCCTATGAATGTATAAAAAATCAGAAGCTGACTCAACAAAGAAGAGTCCAAAGTGGCAATTTAATGTTGTCAATACAATATTAAAATTGAAACTACATACAATGTAAATATAGTGTTGTATCACTTTACTATATTATAAAGCTGCACTATAGTGCCAAATAGCAATAAAAAACATGCTATAAAGTCTATAAAGTCTTAAATAGTACACATTTGAGAAATGTTTAACTGCATTTTACTGCAAAAACTGCATTTGTATACCTGTGTTAGTGAATGTGTTGTACTGCCAAAAATGCATTATCATACCCATTGATTGTGTTGTATTACTTCATAATACCATTCAGTTACAGCAAAAGCATTTGACTGCAAAAAGCTATATTACATTACCCAGATTAGTAAACGCGTTTCACATAATTATACCCCTTTTTAGTGAATTCACTTCAAGATACTATATAAATAGAGCAATGTTACAGCTGTGTTGGTGGCAGTAGTAGTGGAACTTGTAGCCATGGTGGCCCACAATGACATATCGCAGTCTGATAAAAGTGACAGGGAGAGTAAGGACTATGATGATGATTGTGTGTTGAACAGGACCTGGGAGCCAGATGCTGAGGATGTCTGAAGAGTAGGGTAGTGGCCGCAGCGACAATAAAGAGCAGAGGTACCATATGGTCCATACCCTCAAAAAAACGGGCAGGGCCATATCTGCATCTGTTGTGGACAGTGGTGATGCGGCTGACACTGTGGTCAGAGGCTCAAAACATGGCAGACCCAAGCCAAGCTCAGGTTCTGCTAGCTCTGTGTGAATATCTCCCATATGGTGTTTTTTCTCTACAAAAACCACAGTCCTGTCCAAGATTTTCAAGATCAAAATAAGCTGTGGGCATTCAAACACAAGCATATGTACCAGGGCTCTGTTGCAGCACATGTGGTGACATCAGCAGATACTGTTGGAAAATAGAACTGGCCAGCATTCTGAATTGGAGCAAGTCTTTCCTCCTTCTCCCGGTCTTCTTTGTGGAAGCCAGGCCACATACCCACGAAGTACAGTGTCATTGTCATCATCATCAGTCACTTCTTCTCCTGCTCAGACTTCTCCTTGTCCTCCACTCCATTGTGAGACATCCATAACGGTATGTGTGTCCATGAAAAAACTATTCACAACTGGTAATTAGCTTGTGACCAGGCTGAACTTCCACTTGGCATTGCTTCCTCTGTCCAGCTATCTAAAAGTTGTCTAATCATCCTTTAAATGTGGTGCAGTTTGGTGACCTCCCCGTAATGTCATTATTTTCTGTCATCCATTGGAATCTTTGCTAGTAGTGATGGGCGGCATAGGCAATATTCGAATTTGCGATATTTAGCGAATTTTTGGTTGAATATTTGCCATAAATTCGCAAAAAACGAGAATTCTCCAGTTATTGTTTACTTGATTGCGAAAATCGGCAATGTAATATATTCGCGATAAATTAGCGATTAGAATATTCAACACTATTCGCAAATTCGAATATATAGCAGTATATTCTAAATATTTGCAAATTCTTGAAGTAGTGATATTCGCGATTAAAATTCGCGATTCGAATATTCACGCTCAACACTATTTGCTAGGTGTAAGAAAAATTAGCTTGCCATCCTTTAAATGTGGCACAGGTCCATGCTTTCCCCTAAATTTAATTATCGGTTGGACTCTTGCTAGGTAAAAGCAATATTGTCTTGTCGTCCTTTAAATGTATTGTAGGCAGATTAGAACAGTGGCTGAGACTTGCCCCAGTTTGATCTCGCTATACTGTCTTATCCAGCCTCCATTGCATTCTCAGAGAGGGTTTCCAGCGTGACAGGTGTTGATGTCACACCCAAACGGACAAAGTTGTCCTCTGCTAGTGTACAGAACATCAATTTTGTGAAAATTAATGAGGCATGGATTTTTGAGGATTTTCATGCTCCTTCGGCTGAGGCCAATGAATAGATATGCCATTGCTGATGGTGGATCTTTATCGCCGGCCCAACACCACTTCTGATGTTTGCCTGCTTACCATAATGTTCTGTACCATCTGCTGTTGCTGCTACTCTCCCTACTGCCACTACCATTGCTCCTACTCAGCTGCCATTACTACTACTATTATTAACCCTACACAGCTATGCACACAAATTCTACCTTGTCTGTTCCATGCTGTGCTGCTACTGCTACCGCCACTTTTGCTGCCATATGCCAATATTACCCGTACATACCTTAAACTTTCACACTATATTGCTGCTGCTCTCAAAAATAAGGGCAAATTTTGCAAGGCTTTGTTTATAACAAGCCACCGTTTTTTTTCTGGCAGTTAACACTTGTGTGTGTATAAATACAGGCAGGAATCTGTCCCTTTTAAGGCATAACTTTTGTATGCTTGGTGCCAGCAAGGCACAGTTTTTTCCCGATAACAATGTGTGTGTTTAAACAATATCTTACCTCAATAAGAGACAATTTTTAGAAGGTTTCTAATATTAAAAAGCATAACACTGTCAACAATGCGATTACCAATAGCTATACAGTTTATGTCAGTGTTACTCTGACATTATTTGTTATTGCTGTGTCATGTTCTAGCGAGGGTCATACAGACATCTCTCTGGCATAAAACACCAAGGCAATCAGACAGACAAAACAAGGACCAAAAATGAATACTTTATTAACAGAGATCTAGAAAGACAGGAAGCTAGACCAGCAGGTAAGGGTAAAGTGGCAGGTAATACCACTGGACCAAGTAAACCAATTTGACTTGGGGCCAAACCCAGAGGGTGGAGACTCAGTGAGCCCCATTCTTCAGAGAGCTCCTGATGGTGGGGAGGAACTTATCCGAGGGATTACTGGTCGTACGTTCAGGATAGTTCCGATACATTTGGCCGCTAACCTACAGAGACTAACGGTGCAAGCACCAGCGGTCCACACAAACATGAGACAGACTGGAACACAGGCACGTGAACAGGACCCAAAAATAACCAAACACAAGACACTGTTAAGACAAGACATAACAGGAACCAGAAAACAAGACAGATGCCTGGACCCCATGTGGAACAGATGCATGGCAGTCACATAGAGAGCTACAGACATGAGACAAGCAGATATCTGGACCCCATGTGGAACAGATGCATGGCGGTCCCAGCAGAGCTGCTCAGACAGGCAGATAAGCAGATGCCTTGACTCTATGTGGAATGGATGCATGGCAGTCATAGGCAGAGCTGCACGGACAGGCATAAAGTGGATGCCTCGACCCCATTCAGAATAGATGCATGGCGGTCACAGGCAGAGCTGCACAGACAGGCAGACAAACAGATGCCTGGACCCCATGCGCAACGAATGCATGGTGGTCACAGGCAGAGCTGCACTACAAGACACAGAACCGGACAAGGTGACCTTGATGTCTCAGTAGGTGAGCACACAAACAGGGCATATGGAAAATGCCATGGTCAGGTGCATAGATCCTGCACCCAGAAAAGCTGGAGACTGACTGACTAGTGTTGGGCGAGCATGCCATGCCGAAGACCATTTTCACTTGAGCATCGCGATGCTTTGCACATCGAGTCTCCTCCCCGCATATTTGTTGGCTGCTGAGCAGCCAATGAACGTCTGGGGAAGTACTGGCACTCACTGTAATGCCGTAACCATGTTGGTTACTGGCATTACAGTGATTGGCTGGCCGGAACGCGTCATCGGGTGCTATATAGCAACCAATGACATGTGGTTCGGCTCAGTCTTAGTCAGGGAGAGCTGCAACAGAAGGGACAGATAGTGTAGGGACAGGAATTCTTTAGTGTTGAAAGGTGTTAGAGACCCAAAAGTTCTTTTTAAGGACTATTGTTTTATCTGGCTGCAATATATATTATTAGTGCAACCTGCGTTAAATTGCGTGCAATTGTTTGGCCGCTGCTGACAGTGACAAAACCTCTGCTACATCTGTTATATTAGTGCATCCTAAATATCTGTGACATTCAGTAAAAAAATTTCGCCGCTGGTGACAGCGACATTACCTGCGCTACATCTCCTGTATAACGTTTGCGAATCCTAAATATCTGTGGCGTTCAGTCGAATTTTTTCGATGCTGGTGACAGCGACATCACCTGCGCTACATCTCCTGTATAACGTTTGCGCTTCCTAGATATCTTTGACATTCAGTATAATTTTTTCGCTGCTGGTGACAGCAACATTACCTGTGCTGCATCTCCTGTATAAAATGTGCGCATTCTAATAATCTGTCTAATTTCTTTGCGCATACACTTACAAAACCTGTGCTACTGTACGTGTGACATACTTACAAGCATATATACCATTTAATATGCTCAAGGGGAACAGTAAGGGACGAGGAAGTGGCCGTGCTGCTGATGGTGCACGCAGAGTCCGTGGCCCTGGGTGCGGTGAAACTGTGCCTGCTGCCAGAGCACAAGAAACACACTCATCCACGATACCTAGCTTCATGTCTCAGTTTGCATGGCGGCACAGGACACCACTCTTGAAGTTACACCAGTGTGACCAGGTGGTCGTTTGGATTTTTAGCAGATAATGCTTCCAGTCGGTTAAGCATCACCCTGTCTTCCACAAAGTCCAGTCTCAGTAGCCAAGAGTCTGGTCAACAGACCTCAACCTGATCCTCCTTCCTCCCACCATGGAGAGTCTTGGCAAACAATTGATCCCACACTCGGATATTCCGAGGAGCTCTTTACAGTGCCATTCCTTGATTTGGGCCTCTCGCCAAGCCCACTTGAAGAGGTACATGAGGAGATCTTGTGCACTGATTCTCAAACTCTTGAACATCCAGAGTCAGAAGAAGATGACGGTGGGGAATGGCAATTAGTGTTTCACTGCCTCCTCTTCCCCTGTGTTACGTGCTGGCCAATTCCCTGTCCAAGACGCAGGCCCGGATGCCTACCGCCCTGCACCTAGACCTTCGCAAGCACCATCAGCTAGCACATGCACTGCTGTGTCCCAGCACAGTGCACAGATATCCATACCCCAGGCCTTTGAACGAAAGCGCAAATACCCAGGCACCCACCCACAGGCCATAGCACTAAATGCGCACCGTTCCAAATTGCTGGCCCCGGAAATGTGGACACTGAGGCTTTCGCAACCTGATGGCGGTGGCCGTCCCTCGTTACTCAGTCCGCAGCCGCCACTATTTTCCCAGTGTGCCGTCCCCGCCTTAGACCAGCATGTGTCCCATAACATCACCCGTGCCCTGACCAACACAGTTATTGGGAAGGTCCACTTAACGACTGACACATGGATAAGTGCTTTTGGCCAGGGACACTACATTTCCCTGATGGCACACTGGGTGAATATTGTGGAGGCTGGGAGCGAGTCATACCTTGGGATGGCATAGGTGCTACCGACGACAGGATTTCCGCTACCACCTACATAAGTGGCTGCAACCCCCTCTTCTCCTCCTCCACCCCCTCCTCCACTTCCACCTCTGAATTCTCATCTTGCAGAACCAGTCAGCCATCAGTCAGTAGCTGGAAGCAGTGTAGCACTGCAGTGGGGAAGCGGCAACAGGCCATGCTGAAACTAATTTGCTTAGGTAACAAACAGCACACCACCGCAGAGCTATGGCAGGGTATAAGGGACCAGACTGAGCTGTGGCTCTCGCCACTCAACCTACAGCCAGGCATGATTATGTCTGATAATGGTAACTTGGTGGCGGCTTTGTAGCTCGGCAAGCTCACACACATACCATGCATAGCCAACGTGGTCAACTTAGTGGTTCAGCAGTGTCTTAAAACCTACCCCAATTTGGCTGAGCTACTGGTGAAGGTGCACCGCGTGTGTGCCCATTTCCGAAAGTCATCTACAGCTACCGCCGGTCTGGCAACGCTGCAGCAGCTCTTGCAATTGCCATCTCACGACTGTTATGCAACGTGAGCACGTGCTGGAACTCCACGTTCCACATGTTGGCCAGGCTTTGTGAGCAGCAGAGGGCAGTAGTGGTATACCAGCTGCAACATGGTCGTCGCCTTTCCAGTCACCTTCTTCTCTTCACAAGTGACAAGTGGGCATGGTTGTCTGACCTCTATGAGGTTTTACACAACTTCAACTTGTGAAGGTTTTACACAACTTCCTTTTCTCATCCTCCTCCTCCTCCTCAATCCTATCAACATGCTTATTAGGCTGCCCTTGCTCCTAAAGTTTTAGAGGGTCATCTTAGCAGCAGACCCTCACCCCTGATGTTTTAGAGTGTCACCAGCAGGCCCTCGCCCATAATATTTTAGATGGTCAGATTAGCAGCAGGTCCTCGCCACTAATGTTTTAGAGTGCCGGTTCCTTGTAATTTTTGGTAGCCCTTTCACTTAGTATGTGTTGTACAATTGACAACGCAGTCCAGTGCACATCTTGCATGATGTATGCAGTCCTGGAACAGCCGTTCGAGGGTGTATATCTTTGTTCAAGATATGAGCAAATTACCAGTTTGGAATCGCAAATCGAGTCTCTAAATGGGCAAGTTGCAACACTGAGAGGCATTGAGTTTTCTTTTCACCGAGCAAGCATTCTTTGGGGTAGATGAGGGGGAGGGTGACAGAGAGGAGGCTGAGGAAAGTGAGGTAGCTAGCTGGGTAACAGTTAGAAAGCGGGGTAGAGGGAAGAGTACCAGGGAGGCTAGCCCTGATCTGACACACCACAACAAGTTTGCACGTTTGGCAGATGAGGGGGATGTCAGTCCAGGGACGGCACTGCTGCAGCCGGACACTTCCTCTGCCAGTCAGGGGAATGTCAGCTCCAGTAAGCAGGGGACCAGGAGAGCAGGGCAGGCCAGACAGGTGCTGGTAGTGGGAGACTCCATTATTAGGGGGACAGATAGGGAAATCTGTCACAAAGACCGTGATCGCCGAACAGTGTGCTGTCTTCCTGGAGCTAGAGTTAGACACATCGCGGATCGGGTTGACAGATTACTGAGAGGGGCTGGAGAAGATCCAGCGGTCATGGTCCATATCGGAACCAATGACAAAGTTAGGGGTAGGTGGAGAGTCCTTAAAAATTATTTCAGGGATTTAGGTCAAAATCTTAGGGCATGGACCTCAAAGGTAGTATTTTCCAAAATACTACCTGTACCACGGGCCACACAAGAAAGGCAGTGGGAGATTAACAAGTGGCTCAAGAACTGTTGTAGGAAGGAGGGGTTTGGGTTCCTGGAGAACTGGGCCGACTTCTCTATCGACTACAGGCTCTATCGTAGGGACGGGCTGCACCTCAATGGGGAAGGGGCAGCTGTGTTGGGGAAGAAGATGGCTAGAAGGTTGGAGGAGTGTTTAAACTAGGGATTGGGGAGGGAAATTACATTATAGGAGGGGAAGATAGTGCAGATAGAGACCGGGGGCAAGGTAGTGGGACTGGGGGAGGAATGGAGGGGGGGAGGGGGATTACAACAGTTCAGAAGGAAAGGTGTAGGGTAAAAAATATACATAAACCTCTCAAATGTATGTATACTAATGCCAGAAGCCTGACAAATAAAACTGGGGAACTGGAATTAGTGATGTGTGAGGAGGACTATGACATAGTGGGAATAACTGAGACATGGCTGGATGATACTATGACTGGGCAGTTAATGTACATGGTTACAGTCTGTTTAGAAAGGATCGTCAAAACCGGAGAGGGGGAGGGGTCTGCCTTTATGTAAAGTCCTGTCTATAGCCCACACTCCGTGAAGATATAAGTGAGGGACATGAACATGTGGAGTCACTGTGGGTAGAGATACATGGAGCTAAAAACAATAATAAATTACTAATAGAAGTTTACTATAAACCACCTAATATACCAGAGTCCACAGAAAATCTACTACTAAATGAGATAGACAAGGCGGCAAATCATAATGATGTGGTTATTATGGGGGACTTCAATTACCCAGATATAGACTGGGAAACTGAAACTTGTATATCTGTTATGTTATGTTATGTTACTAAGTCCTTGTATAGCGCTCTAGAGGAACTCAATCCGATCGAAGCGCTTGTGGACGGCTATATTGGTGGGCCCCTACGTCATCCTACACAAATAGCCAGGTCTTAACCAGCTTCCTGAATTCCAGGTAATCTGGTATAGTTCTTTTTTTTGAATTATATTTATTTATCATTTCATTTTCTTCTTCTCATTAAAGCAAGACAAAAATAGGGGGTAGACACTACAGATATACAAATATACACCATCATGCGCTACAAAGGATCGCAAGGAGAGAAATTATCCCCACCAATTTTACATTTGCTTCACATTAAGTACAAAAACACAGAAAAAGAAGAACCTTTTTAGCCCCCCCCATCCCATCCCCTCCCCCACCCTCCCGACACCCTCACCTCCACCCTCTTGGTTGTCTTGGGAGCATCTTCGAGGTATTTCCTTTCCATGACCTCTTTTCAAGAATTTATATATGTATATACTCCCCCCTTCTCTTTTTTTTTTTTCCCTTTTACCTCCTTCTGCTCCTAGTTACCCACCGGTTTCACCTGGCTTGCTTTCTCGTATCTATGCACCCTTTCACATAAATTTTTCCACTCTACCACACTTGGTGGGCTGTCCGCTCCCCAACCTCTAGCCAGTACTACACGTGCCAGCATTAACCCTTTTTCCCATTTCCTTTCACTTTCTTTATCCGCCCCAATTCTTCTAATATCTCCCAGTACTGCTACCCTGATCTCCAGAGGTGCGGGTTTCCCTATCTCTCTCCCAAGGTCCTGAAAAACTTGGGTCCAATACCCCTGTACAATCGAGCAGAGCCAAATCAAATGCACAAAATCAGCTCTCTCCTCTCCACACTTCCAACATTTTGCCTCCCCTGTTTTGTACATCTTACTCAATACCCTGGGGGTAATATAGGTCCGATGGAGGATAAAAAACTGCGTCAATCGGAAGCTACTGGAGATGGTACTCCTTTTTACATTTTTATAAATACTTCTCCATTCCAGCGTTGGGGGTTCCATCTCTTGTGCCCATTTCTTTTCACTATTAAATTTAGTCACCCCCCCTAATCCCTTCTTAATTTTTTTTATAAATCTGTGAGATTGATACTTTGCTCCCAATTCCCTGATAGCAAAATTCAGCAAAATCTGAGTGTTTCGTGATAAAATATTCGCTATTCTCAGTTTTATCAAACGCGTGTTTTAATCTAGCATATCTAAACCATGTGAGGCAATCTTTATCTATACTTAGACCCATTTCTTCTAGTGTCTTCAACTGTCCTTCCACCACCATCTGGGGCACAAACCTAATACCCTTTTTATCCCAAAATACAAAATCTTCGAACTTCCAAAATTCTTTTAAATTTAGATTTCCCCAGATGGGGGAAAATTTTAATGTGTGATTTATTCCTAATAATTTTTTAACATTAACCCAAACTAGGTATATCATATTACTAATTGGGCACTGCCTACCCTTTATTTTTAACACTCCAGTTTCTAGAGTACTAATGATGTTATATTGGAGACCTCCCAATTCCCCTTCCAAAAAACGACGCAGTCTATCATCCTCCATCATTAACCATTGAAGCTGGGATGCATAGTAATAACCCCGAAAACACGGAACGGACAGGCCGCCATCTTCCTCATCTAGCCATAAGTATTTTTGTTTCAGCCTGACCCTTTTTCTCCCCCAAATAAGGTCATTTATAACTCGCTCTAACGAATTGAAAAAGTGGTCCCCTATCCAAACTGGGCAGGAGGAAATAACATACAGAATCTGTGGTAGCAGAACCATCTTTATAATCGCGATTCGATCCACTTGTCGGATTAACAATTTTTGCCAGGTACTTGTTTTTTCCCTAACCCTTTTTAAAAGAGGCTCCATATTAAGTTCTAGATACTCCTGTATCCTCGAGCTAACTTTAATACCTAGATATTCAAACGACTCCGTGGGTTTCAGGACTTTAAGATTTATTTTCTCCGGGCCGATTTCCTGGCCAATTGGGAGCAATACCGACTTTGTCCAGTTCACCCTAAAGCCGGAAATAAGACCAAACTGATTTACTATTTCCATCAGGTACAGTACCATTGGTACCCCCCCCTTCCACAAAAAACAAGATATCATCAGCGTAAAGGCATATCTTATCCAGTGCGCCACTGCCCCCAAACCCCCTTATTTTATCATCTACTCGGACCTTACAAGCCAGCGGCTCAACATATATGGCGAACAATAATGGGGAGAGTGGACACCCCTGACGGGTTCCCCTCTGCAAAGGTATCGATTCTGATATTACTCCATTAATTTTTACCCTGACTTTCGAGTTATTGTACAGAAGCTGCACCCATCTAATTAATTTTTCTCCCAGATTAAACTCATGCATAACCTTCCAGAGGTATGCCCATTCCACCCTGTCAAACGGTTTCTCACCGTCCAAGGACAGGATGGAATGAGCACCCTCCCCACCCATCTGAATGTTCAGTAATGTCCGTCGAATTTTCGACTGAGCCTGGCGTTTGGGTACAAACCCTGATTGATCCGGGTGTATTAACTTCTCAATAACTTTTCTTAGGCGGTTTGCCAACAATTTAGCACATATTTTGAAATCAGTGTTGAGAAGAGAGATGGGGCGATATGAATCCACCTTTTTCTCGTCCTTACCCTTTTTACCTATCAGACTTATTACAGCTTCCGAGAGGGAGGACGGAAGTTCGCCCCTGTCTATTGACTCATTTAAGACCTGCACTAACACTGGAAGTATGACATCTCCATATCTTCTATAAATCTCAAAAGGCAGACCATCCAACCCAGGACTGGAGTTCCCCTGAATAGTTTTCAATGTCTCCCGTAATTCCTCCACTTCAATGGGGCCATTCAACCAGTCCCTCTCCTCCTCCGAGAGTCTGGGGATCGGCACTCCCTCCAGGAAGAGTCCGAATTCTTCAGCCCTCCCCCCTCCCTCCGAAGAGTAAAGGTCCCCAAAGTATTTAGTAAACTCAAGCTCTATCTCTCCCTGGCTGGATGCCATCCCCCCATCTCTCCTCTCAACACCATCAATCCTGTTACCCCCCTTTTGGCTCTGTATAAGTGAGGACAACAATCTCCCCGACTTCCCAGATTCCCTAAAGTATCGTTCCCCCTCAAAGAACACCCTTTGTTGTGCTTTATCCGTCAGATAGTTCCTCAGTGCACTTTTAGCCTGATCCAATTGGCCTATTAATTCAGGGATTTTCTTAGTCATGAGTTCTACTTCTATTTCTTTTATCTTATCTATCAGCTCTCTCTCCTGTTTTACAAAACCCCTTTTCAAACCCTTAATTTTACTTACCAGAATGCCACGTAGAAATGCTTTGAAGGCATCCCAAACATAACCTAACCCTGTTGATCCCAGATTATATTTCCAGAACTCCTCTATAACCACCCTAATATCATCTTCCTCCTTAATTAAATTCAGCCAATGTGGGTTCAGGCGAAACTCACGGCTTGTTCGACTTAAGTTTGTTTAAAACAGGAGGCAAACGGGGGAGTGGTCCGAAATGCTATTTGCTTCGTACCTCATGCTGGATATCCTGTTTACTAATTCTGAACTAACTAATGCCAAATCTATTCTGGACATTATTTTATTTCCCCGACTAAAACAGGAAAACCCTGGCTTATCACCATAGAGATATCTCCATACATCTATTAGTGAAAGTTCCTGCGATATTTTCCCCAGCAATGATTGTCGCCCAGTCGCTTGTTTATCCTTTGGGATCACAGAGTATCTATCTAACTCGTCGTTCATAACATTGTTAAGATCCCCCATTATTACTATGGGGCATTTGCCCCTTGACTCTGCATACTCCACCAATCTATGAATAACCGTTAAGGAAAAAGGGGGGGGGTATATACACAAAGCCAGGATGCATATTATACCATTCCACTGACAATGAAGGAATACATATCTACCCCTCTCATCTATTTTCTGGTCAAATGGAAGGTAATCTACTTTATGATGAATATATACACTAACTCCGGATGAGTACGTAGAAAAGCAAGAATGATATTGATACCGGGCCCACTTCTTATTTAAAAGATTTATCTTATCTTTTGTGCTATGTGTCTCCATTAATCCTACTATGGCCGGAAGGTGTCTAGTAACGTTATCAAAAACCATTACCCTCTTTACCCTGTCTCCAAGGCCCCGTACGTTCCATGTCATAATACTACTCATTCAGATCTGTCGCTTGCTTTTCCTTCACCCTAAACCCTACTAAAGCTCCCAAGACAACCATTCCCCCCCTTACCCCTCCCCTACCCCTACCCCTTTTTCTATCCCCCCCCCACTATCTGGTCGGTAGAAATCGAACATTTCCCCCACCTCTTACACTCGACCCCTTCCCACCCCTACCCCCTCCCCCCCCGAACCAATCTGTTGCCTTTCATGTTTCTATTCCTTTAGCGTCCAACCACTCCACTACCTCGTCTGGAGAGCCGAAAAACCTAGCCTGGTCACGGTATATTATATGAAGCTTAATAGGATACAACAGGGAATATTGTATCTGAGCGTCGGCTAGTCTCTTCTTCACTTCTTTAAACTCGCGCCTTTTTGTCTGAGTGGCTCTAGAGTAATCTGGGTATATCGCTATGTTATTACCGTTAAACTCCATTGTCTGCAGCTTCCTTTTAGTTCTCATTATTACATCTCTGTCCTTAGCACTTTGTATTTTAGCAAGGATTGCCCTCGGGGGGCCCCCTTTTACGGTGGGTCTCCCTGGTATTCTATGGGCTCTTTCCACTGAAAACCATTGAGATAGAGTATTATCTTTAAAACTGTCCTGCAGCCACTGTTGGATAAACCCCGTTGTGTCCTCTCCTTCCACTCCCTCAGGGAATCCCACTATTCTAATGTTTGACCTCCTGGACATATCTTCCATTGTAGTAATTCTCTCTAGAAGGTTTTTTTTTCCCCATCTATCCCTTCCACTCTTTTTTTTACTCCTTCTAAATCCTTTTTCATGATTCCAGAGGATATCTGCAGCTCTTTTACTTTTTCCCTGACTTTATTCATATCTTCCTTTATAAAGGAGAGGTCCACCTGTACTGAGGCGATCTTTAGGGTCAGCTCTTCCAGACTGTGGTTAGTTTTTTGCACCGCACCCAGGATTTCCTCAAGCTTATTGTCTACCAAGTTGATTCTTCCCTCCATCCCCTCTCCACTACCCACACTCCTTTCGCCCCCCCCCTATGTTCTTCAGAAACCGGCACTTCTCCACTATCCTTTTGACTTTCCTTATTACCCCTCAAAGAGCTCTTAATTTTTGGGGGCGATCTAAGATATTTCTCCATGCTAGTTGTTGCACTGTTGCCCTTCCCCCCCCCCCCCCCGGCGAGGAGGTACCAACAGATCTTCGGTTTACACCCTTTGGAGGCATGACTACAACCCCCCCAACAGGAACCAAGGGCAATCTCACAAAACACAGGAAAAAAAAAATATCATAAAAAAAAAATCAATACATAACACTTAAATATAAATTGCTGAGGTGGAGAGAAAATACGTAGTAAAATCCGTGGTTCATCCAATTACGTATATATCCGACAAGCGGTGCCCTCCTCCACAGAAAAAGACACTTTCAGCAGTCCATCTCAATACTTAGTACATAAATATAAACTTAAATGCAGTTGCTAAAGAGGAAGAAAAAAAATGCATAATATAGTCCGAAGTTCTTCTGGATGCGTATGAATATAAGGTGCTTTCAAGAATTCGTCACATTGTGTTTGCATTCAACGGACAAGAAAAAGAGAAAAAAAGGAATTTTTGGTTCTGTCCCACCCTTTCCAGTCACTTTCCAGTCGCTAGACAAATGAGAATAGAGTAAATATGCGTTCTGGCAGATCTTTCCAGTCCCCAAGCCACTAAATTGTAAATGCGCTTGCACTCCTAAGAGTAAGGGTAGAATAGTCCCAGTACATGGGATATAATACACATATGCGTATGTCCACGGGGGCTAACAGATGTATGCTGGGGATAACCCACTTTTTATTTATTTATTTATTTGTTTATATCCCCCAGTCTTGTATGCTGTTTCAGCAGGTGTTAGTCCCCTCTACTTCCCCCCTCTTTTCAGGATCATACAAGGTATTTGCAGATATTTGAAAAAAGCTTTTTAAGCAGAGAACCAAAATCCCAGGTATTCCTGCGGTGCCGCTTATCTTTCAACCCCCTCCGCCTTTTGCCACCCTTTGCCTTCACCTCTCCAGCGTCTCCTCGTGTAATATATATTGCTGCGGGGGCCCTTTTCAATTACGGCTGCTTCTTCCAAAGGCTTTCTAATTTGTCAGCGCTCTCGGCACTGGGGGATCCGGATTATGCTACGCTCTGAGGCCACCTGAAGACAAGAAGGTACCTGTGGTTTCTCCTCTTCTCTTCCTCCGCCACCCGTCGAGCGCACAATGCCGTCTGCTCCAGCCTCTAAGGAGGCAGAACCGCACCACTCATAAAGAGATACCTTGCCAGCCCAGCACGGCCACCAGCTCAGCGCGGCTGATCCTGTGTCCAGACGCCGGCAAAGAGCGCAGGGATCCCAGCCATCTCAGACCCTTACTTCGGCTCCAGGACGCCCGATACAGGCAAGATGTTGTCCGGCGTTACCTTTCAGACGCCGCGGCTCATGGTTCACAGGGGAGGGGGAGGTGCAGGAGCAGGAGCGCGGCACGTCAGCGTCTTCACGTCATGCCGCTTCTGCCTCTGATGTTTTAGATGATCTGGTATAGTTCTAATATGTTCTGGGAGGGAGTTCCAGATCTTGGGGGCTAATACTGAGAAACGTCTGTTCCCCCTTGTCTTGAGGCGGGTTCTTGGCACCGACAAAAGGGAGGCTGAGGTCGATCTCAGTTCTCTAGGAGGATGGTAACGTGTTATCTTTTTTTGCAGATAAATGGGGCCTGTTTTGTAGAGAGTTTTGTGTGTTAAGCAGCACAGCTTAAACTGCACTCTCTCTTTCACTGGGAGCCAGTGGAGTTCCCTGCGTGCTTTTGTAACAGAGTCTGTCCAGTCTAGTTTCTTGATGAGCCGGATGGCTCTGTTTTGACAGAGTTGCAAAGCTCTCAGATCTTTCTCTGGTAGCCCCGCATACATTGCATTGCCATAGTCCAGGTGAGAGTTGACTAGCGCTCCCACCACGACCTGTCTGCATGTGTTGGGGAGAAACGGTAGGGCTTTTTTTAGAAGGAATAGGGCGAAGTTTGCTTTCCGTATTACTTCTTTAATCTGGGGATGGAGGCTCATTTCTTGATCCAAAATTATCCCCAGACTCTTTCCTTGTGTGGCGATGGCAACGTTTTCCCCAAAGATAGACGGGGCAGCAGCCTCAGGTGTTTTATGTAGTGCAATAAGCTCAGTCTTGGTCGGGTTGAGTTTGAGGTGGTTATGTGCTAGCCAGTTCCTGGCCTTATTTAGTCCTTCTTGCGTGAGTTTATAGTCATCAGCGGATTTCGATACTCTCAAAAGGATCTGTGTATCGTCCGCATAATACTCATAGCTGATGTTATACTCCTTCAGAATGGCGAGCAGAGGTCGGACATAAATGTTAAAAAGTAATGGCGAGAGGGGAAACATAAGAGGGGAGTCATAAAGGAAACAGGTTCTTGGCAATAACCAAAGACAATTACCTCTCCCAACTGGTTCAGGACCCGACTAGAGGGATGGCCATACTGGACTTAGTATTAACCAATAGGCCTGACAGAACAACAGACAAGCAGGTTGGGAGAATAGTGACCATAAAGTAATAACCTTCCAATTCATCACTGAGGAAAATAAGCTGTCAGATGAAATGCTGAATGTAAAAATAAATTCCCCATTAAAAGTGTCCTGTCTGACCCAGGAAGAAGTACAACAGCGACTTAAAAAGATTAAAATATACAAATCGCCAGGACCGGATGGCATACACCCCCGTATCCTAAGGGAATTAAGTAATGTCATAGCCAGACCCTTATTTCTGATATTTGCAGACTCTATACTGACAGGGAATGTCCCACAGGATTGGCGCATGGCAAATGTGGTGCCAATATTCAAAATGGGTGTAGAAACAGAGCCCGGAAACTATAGGCCGGTAAGTTTAACATCTGTTGTGGGTAAACAGTTTGAAGGTTTCTAAGAGATGCTATCTTGGAGGATCTCAATGAAAAAAGCAAATAACACCATATCAGCATGGCTTCATGAGGGATCGGTCATGTCAAACTAATTTAATCAATTTCTATAAGGAGTTAAGTTGTAGACTTGACAGTGGTGAATCAATGGATGTCGTATATATGGACTTCTCAAAAGCATTTGACACTGTACCACATAAAAGGTTAGTATATAAAATGAGAATGCTCGGACTGGGAGAAAACGTCTGTATGTGGGTAAGTAACTGGCTCAATGATAGAAAACAGAGGGTGGTTATTATTTGTACACACTCAGATTGGGTCACTGTCACTAGTGGAGTACCTCAGCGCCCTATTCTCTTTAATATATTCAAAAACAGAGCCTGGAAACTATAGGCCGGTAAGTTTAACATCTGTTGTGGGTAAACTGTTTGAAGGTTTTCTGAGAGATGCTATGTTAGAGCATCTCAACGGAAATAAGCAAATAACGCCATATCAGCATGGCTTCGTGAGGGATTGGTCATGTCAAACTAATTTAATCAGTTTCTATGAGGAGGTAAGTTCTAGACTTGACAGCGGCGAATCAATGGATGTCGTATATATGGACTTCTCCAAAGCATTTGACACTGTACCATATAAAAGGTTAGTATATAAAATGAGAATGCTCGGACTGGGAGAAAATGTCTGTATGTGGGTAAGTAACTGGCTGAGGGATAGAAAACAGAGGGTGGTTAGTAACGGTACACACTCAGATTGGGTCACTGTCACTAGTGGAGTACCTCAGGGGTCCGTATTGGACCCTATTCTCTTCAATATATTTATTAATGATCTTGTAGAAGGCTCGCATAGTAAAATATCAATTTTCGCAGATGACACTAAACTGTGTAAAGTAATTAACACTGAAGGTGACAGTATACTACTACAGAGCGATCTGGATAGACTGGAGGCTTGGGCAGATAAGTGGCAGATGAGGTTTAACACTGACAAATGTAAAGTTATGCACATGGAAAGGAATAATGCAAGTCACCCGTACATACTAAATGGTAAAACACTCGGTGACACTGACATTGAAAAGGATCTAAGAATTTTAATAAACAGCAAACTAAGCTGCAAAAAACAGTGTCAGGCAGCTGCTGCCAAGGCCAATAAGATAATTGGTTGCATCAAAAGGGGCATAGATGCCGGTGATGAGAACATAGTCCTACCACTTTACAAATCATTAGTCAGACCACACATGGAGTACTGTGTACAGTTCTGGGCTCCTGTGAACAAGGCAGACATAGCAGAGCTGGAGAGGGTCCAGAGGAGGGCAACTAAAGTAATAACAGGAATGGGGCAACTACAGTACCCTGAAAGATTATCAAAATTAGGGTTATTCACTTTAGAAAAAAGACGATTGAGGGGAGATCTAATTATTATGTATAAATATAAGAAAAACTATAAGGGGGCAGTATACTAAAATAAAACTTCACTTTTAATTATATATAGGAGATAAAAAAAAGCCCCTACAGACAGACAAACAAGTAAGACATGCGCACCCTCCGCAAGGGGTGGCCCAGACTGGAGCTCTAATCCTGTACTGGAAGCCCTAATGAGGCCCTTTGATGCAAGTTATTAGAGATATGCCCCAACTAAATACCAAAAAGCATTAGATGAGGAATACTCAAGTGTCCCGACGCGTTTCCTCGATAAAGGCCGATCCATCCACTCCTCCAGACACCACCACCCTGGGTCTTGCTTGTGTTTGGGTCCACAGCCATACGCTGACCGCAGCCAACAAAAAAGCCCAGCCACATACTGACTGTAGCAACTGCACAGGTTATTCCCTAGCTGTTGGGCCATATGCCAGCAGGGGTAACCATCATTTACGCCCCGTGTCCCGTGAAGAATCTTGGGGCCTTTATCGAGGAAACGCGTCGGGACACTTGAGTATTCCTCATCTAATCCTTTTTGGTTTTTGGTTGCGGCATATCTCTAATAACTTGCATAAATGTGTTTTCCCATTGCACATAAGGTCTTTTTTGTCACTGGTTAGGGCCTCATTAGGGCTTCCAGTGCAGGATTAGAGCTCCAGTCTGGGCCACCCCTTGCGGGGCTTTTTGGACCCCGTCCTTTGGATACACCATTAGGGTGGACTAGGACAAGTAGGGAGTCAGTAGGGCCAGTGGGTATTTATACCAACAACCCCCCTCTGACCTTCTACGTATTGCTTTTGTCTAGCCCACCATTAATATTAATGTCGTTATTGTAGCCTTCAGTATCCTCTTCTTACATCACGCTAAGGGTGCGCACGTCTTACTTGTTTGTCTGTCTGTAGGGGCTTTTTTTATCTCCTATATATAATTAAAAGTGAAGTTTTATTTTAGTATACTGCCCCCTTATAGTTTTTCTTGTTGCAATCTTTGAGCAGTATTCAGGGGGGCTTCATTGCCTTCCCTGTCTGACCCTCTTCTCTTATGTACAAATATATCAGGGGTCAGTACAGAGATCTATCCCATCATCTATTTATCCCCAGGACTGTAACTGTGACGAGGGGACACCCTCTGCGTCTGGAGGAAAGAAGGTTTGTACACAAACATAGAAAAGGATTCTTTACGGTAAGAGCAGTGAGACTATGGAACTCTCTGCTGAGGAGGTGGTGATGGTGAGTACAATAAAGGAATTCAAGAGGGGCCTGGATGTGTTTCTAGAGCGTAATAATATTACAGGCTATAGCTACTAGAGAGGGGTCGTTGATCCAGGGAGTTATTCTGATTGCCTGATTGGAGTCGGGAAGGAATTTTTTATTCCCCTAAAGTGGGGAAAATTGGCTTTTACCTTACAGTTTTTTTTTTGCCTTCCTCTGGATCAACTTGCAGGATGACAGGCCGAACTGGATGGACAAATGTCTTTTTTCGGCCTTATGTACTATGTTACTATGTTACTTAGTGCATAGGCTTTATGAGTGTAGGAGTCCCACTACCTGAACAATTGTACCACAATGTGAATGAGGCCTTCCTTTATGTGATATACAGGTTGTATCGGAGTGCCTTTTCCTTGTCATTTTTGGCAGCACTTGCAATTTGTATACAAGTAAATATACAGGAAAGAATATTGCCTAACAATTTTTCCTCTAAAATCTACTTTATCTTCGGTTTTGTGCGTATTATTGTCAGTCTGTAAAAGTGGCGTACTACTCAGACAACATCGTTCCCAGCAGCGACCTGGGAGTCCAAGATGCATCCAGATATCCTCCCCATGCTGTTCCCGAACCATTTCAGTGGTGTTTCCATCAATTTCTGACCTTTTCCTTTGAACCAGACATCTTCCCCTCTTCAGATGCTCAGGTTCTCCCATTGACTTCCATTGTGCTCGGGTGCTCTGTAGCATCCCAAAGTGTTCTACTCGAGCACCCGAACACTTTGGTGCTCGATCAACACTACGACTGACTCCAAACTCACAACTCACCAGAATCATAAAGCAAGATTAGGGCGGGTTCACATCACCATTATGAATTCTGTTATTGGTTTTCATTATAACATGGTTATAAAGGAAACCAACCAAAAGTAATGAACCACACATGTAATATAAATAATCAACTTTATTGTCTTCAGTACAAATAGTATACAAAATATATATGTGTCATCATAAAAGCGATTCAGACGAGTGCTATTACATATATTCCCCTTAGGATCAGGGCAGCATGTACCACAGATATTATACACCTATCAGCTGAATATTCATTAAATTATCAGAGAGGTATAGCATAAATTATATCATATTGCCCACTGCTGTGTAGGACTTATAATATGGTAACCTAGCGATAAAAACATAATGGTTAAGGTATACCATCTCTATTTGTATATAATCCGGTTTAATTACCATACCAGAGTGCTATTCAAAGGGCATAAGCAATTCAAAATATCTACCACACATCAAGGTTCAACCACATAATATAGTAACATACTAACCCAAAAACCAGGGGGAGAACCAGAATTCCCCGACGTACGTTTCGCCTTGCTTTTTCAAAGGGGCATGTCCCTCTGAGCTATACCCCAGCTATTTATCCCCACTACACAGCTGCAAATAATTCCCCCTTCTATGTGATCACTTCATCACCTGTATGCAGTGGGGCGGGATGTCACACAACCTACTATGGATTGTATCTCTCTGAGCCACGGCGAGATTCCGCGTGAGCCTACGAGAGCACGCCAATGCTCCGATCATGTGCCAGGGGGGGGACTTGTTACTGGCACATGGTTGGGGGTACTTATTACTGGCACATGATTGGGGGCACTTATTACTGGCACATGATTGGGGGCACTTGTTACTGGCACATTATTGGTGGGCACTATAGGGGCATCTACTGAGGCCACAAAGAAGAGGTTTTTTATTTGCGGGGCTCTGTACAGTAGCATTTTATACTGGGACACATTATGGTGGGTACTATGGGTAAGGGGGGAGAGGAGTACTATGGGATCATCTACGGGAGGCACTAAGAAAGGGTATTTTATACTTGAAAATTATGGGGGACACTGAGGGCACCTACTGGGGCACAATATATGGGGCATTTTATACTGGTACGTTATAGGGTGCACTAGGAGGAAGGGGGGAGAGAAGCACTATGGGGGCATTTACTGGGGGCACTATATAGGGGTATTTTATACTGGCACATTATGGGGGCACTATGGGGACATTAGCTCAACTGGGGGCATTACAAGGGGGTATTTTTCTACCGGAGGGGCATTATGGTGGGCTTTATTACTCCCCCATGGTATGACCCCCTAGTAGCAGCACCAGCCTCTCCCTGCTCTGCTATCCCTCTGCCCCTTCTCCAAATCCTTATTATAAAATCTTTCTCATTAGGATAAAACACAACATCAGCTCTACCGAGCCCCCCAGCCAAAGTGTTGAAGTGGTGTCTGAGATTCCCAAGGGCCAAGCCAAGTAATTGTAAGTTTTCTTGTGAAACATGTTTATTATACACATATAGCATACACTGTGCCACACAATATACAGTACACCTCTACACTGTGTAGTCTGTTCTATAAGCACCATTGTTTTGTGGCAGCGGACAGAAAATAATCTGGAAGTGCCCCTCTCAAGACCAGGCTCTGGATCCGCCACTGGCTGTCACCCAGAGCTGTACGAAGAAGGACCCCCCTAAAAAGGAAGAAATTATGGGTCAATATAAATTCAAGTAAGACCATGATGAACTTACGTTTACTCATATCCATGTTAGTGGTCTGTAAGAAGAACTCTACCGCCTTCAGCCCATCTTCATGCCTAATTGAGGTGTACAATGATTCCACATTGCAGGTAGCAATAATCATATCTGGTTCGAGTTGTATCTCTTTCACTTTTTTTTGGAATGTCCATGGTATCTTTCAAATAAGATGGGAGTCCTTCTACTAGGGGATATAAGATGGATTCCACATACAGTGTCAAGAAAAAGTATGTGAACCCTTTGGAATGATATGGATTTCTGCACAAATTGGTCATAAAATGTGATCTGATCTTCATCTAAGTCACAACAATAGACAATCACAGTCTGCTTAAACTAATAACAAACAAAGAATTAAATGTTACCATATTTTTATTGAACACACCATGCAAACATTCACAGGTGCACAGTGCAGGTGGAAAAAGTATGTGAACCCCTAGACTAATGACATCTCCAAGAGCTAATTGGAGTGAGGTGTCAGCCAACTGGAGTCCAATCAATGAGATGAGATTGGAGGTGTTGGTTACAGCTGCCCTGCCCTATAAAAAAAAGCTGGAAAGGGTTATAAAAGTATCTCCAAAAGCCTTGCTGTTCATCAGTCCACGTTAAGACAAATTGTCTATAAATGGAGAAAGTTCAGCACGGCTGCTACTCTCCCTAGGAGTGGCCTTCCTGTAAAGATGACTGCAAGAGCACAGCGCAGACTGCTCAATGAGGTGAAGAAGAATCCTAGAGTGTCAGCTAAAGACTTACAAAAGTCTCTGGCATATGCTAACATCCCTGATAGCGAATCTACAATACGTAAAACACTAAACAAGAATGGATTTCATGGGAGGATACCACAGAGGAAGCCACTGCTGTCCAAAAAAAACATTGCTGCACGTTTACAGTTTGCACAAGAGCACCTGGATGTTCCACAGCAGTACTGGCAAAATATTCTGTGGACAGATGAAACCAAAGTTCAGTTGTTTGGAAGAAACACAAAACACTATGTGTGGATAAAAAGAGGCACAGGACACCAACATCAAAACCTCATCCCAACTGTGTATGGTGGTGGGGGCATCATGGTTTGGGGCTGCTGGACGGATTGCTATCATCAAAGGAAAAATGAATTCCCAAGTTTATCAAGACATTTTGCAGGAGAACTTAAGGCCATCTGTCCACCAGCTGAAGCTCATCAGAAGATGGGTGTTGCAACAGGACAACGACCCAAAGCATAGAAGTAAATCAACAAAAAGTAAATAAAAGAAAATACGCCTTCTGGAGTGGCCCAGTCAGAGTCCTGACCTCAACCCGATTGAGATACTGTGGCATGACCTCAAGAAAGCGATTCACACCAGACATCCCAAGAATATTGCTGAACTGAAACAGTTCTGTAAAGAGGAATGGTGAAGAATTACTCCTGACCGTTGTGCACGTCTGATCTGCAACTACAGGAAACGTTTGGTTGAAGTTATTGCTACCAAAGGAGGTTCAACCAGTTATTAAATCCAAGGGTTCACATACTTTTTCCACCTGCACTGTGAATGTTTATATGGTGTGTTCAATAAAAACATGGTAACTTTTAAGTCTTTGTGTGTTATTAGTTTAAGCAGACTGTGATTGTCTATTGTGATTTAGATGAAGATCAGATCACATTTTATGACCAATTTGTGCAGAAATCCATATCATTCCAAAGGGTTCACATACTTTTTCTTGCAACTGTACTTGCAGATGGGATCACTTAAACTATTGATCCCCAAAACTATTGGTCTTCCTGGGGGTCGTTCAATATTTTTATGTACCTTCTGGAGAAAGTAGAAGGTTGCGATTGTCTGATGTTCAGGCATAAAACAGGTGTACTGATTTGTGGATATGATTCCCTTGTCAATCCCGTGATGAAGAATAACATCTAACTCTTTAGTAAACTTGACAAGGGGGTTAAATGGAAGTCTTCTGTAGCAATTTGACTCATTCAGTTGTCTCCGAGCCTCATTCTCATACATAGATTTGGGCCAGATTACTATATTCCCCCCTTTGTCCACTGGTTTGATAATTTCATCTGTCCATGCCTCAACTTACCTCAGTGCCCGTCTTTCTCCTCTGGTACAATTGTCCTTAATTATTGTGTTGGGAATCTTAGATAACTCTCTACAAACTAATTGAACAAATAGCTCGATGTTTGGGAATAAGGACAATGATGGAAATTTTTGTGATTTTTGTAGAAGTTTCTTAGGAAACTCACCGGTTTCGCTGGTCTCCTCCTGCTTCTCCAAGAGGGCCATAAGGGTAGTTAGTGCTTCTTGTTCTACATCAGTTGGAAAATGCGGGTCCTTTTTCTGGTTCTAAATCTTCTTAAAGAAGAGTTTTCTTGCGAAGAGATTGTTATAAAGGAATACAACGGATTTCATAAGATGGAATTCAAAAAGGAAACCTTTAGAGGCATTCCATTTTGATCCATCATAATAAAAGTCTTTGGGCAGCATAACGGATCCATCTGGTTTCCATTATGCAGGACGGAAAACAAATTTCAAGAAGTTCACTCATCTCTAATGGCTGTGCCTGGTAATACAGCTAAGTCCTATTTACTTAAATTGGATGAAACTGTAGTGAATTGTAATGCCTGGTATACAATGAAAGGGAGTGTTGGTCTACAGCTTAAAACATCTTTTAAAGGCATATTATATTAGGCTTGAAAAAAAGCAATTTAGTTACTGAAAGAAATTTCCTCCAATTAGTGAAGTCAATTCACTAGATCTGAGGGTTGTAGTGAATCAGATTTGCATAAATAAATGGGAAACAGATTTGCTAAGCTCTAACTTCCTTTGAAAGTGGAGAGGAGTAAGGTGGTCAAAATGTGATTATGACTGTGATTGAACATTGACCTGAGAGCGCCCAGGTCCCATTCCTAGTACAGAAGTGGCTGTATATGCCTGATCCATTCAAGGAAGCAAAAAAAATCTGCCCAAAAGTATCAAATATAATGGCTGTATCATTATTCTAAAAATTAAAAAAGCACAACTTCTGACACAAATATATAGTATTTTGCAGATTACTTTTTATTTTATTTTATTTTTTACAATGTGCAGATAGTACTGTACTACTAACCCCTCCATCAACACCTACATACAGGGTAATACAGCGCCACATACCTCTTACATCCAGTGACGTCTCTTTGATGTAGATGTTCTTTTTCCTCATCTTCTCCTTTCAGACCTTCAGACCAGCATTTTTAAGCCATTTCTCGTCTCTGCAGTTTGACAAACAAAATCTTACTTTACTACTTTTCCATCATCCTCCCATCTTCTGGACAAATCATCCTACCACCCCCAATACTGTGCCGCTGTGCTCCCCAATACTATACTGCAGAAACAGATAAACCCCCTGATAATAGTAGTACCATGCAGATAGTGCCCTTCAATAATTATTGGCACACAGTACCCTTTAATAACTGCGCCCAGGAAATAGTGCCCCTGACATTAATAGTGTAAACATAACATCCCCCAAAAATAATTGTGGTAAGCTGATACTGTGCCAAGGTGCCCCCATAGTAATAGTGCTCCCAAAAGTCCCACCAGAAGGAATAATTCTCTGCCAGAGCACACATGGTAGTAATAGTGCTCCTACAGTGTCCCCAACATGCCCCCACTGTTCCCCAGAAGTAATAATGCTCCTATAGTGCCCATACTAATAATCATGTTCCCCCTAGACCCCCAGTAGTAATAAATCCCATCATAATGCCCCCAAGTAGTAATAATTCTTCTTATAATGTGCCAGTGCAAAAAATACCCCCTTTTAATACCCCCAGTTGAGCTAATGTCCCCAAAGTGCCCACATAATGTGCCAGTATAAAATTCCCCATATATAGTGCCCCATTAGATGCCCTCAGTGTCCCCCATGATTTGCAAGTATAAAATACCCCTTATTAGTGTCCCCCATAGATGAGCCCATGTACTCATCTCTCCCCTTCCCCATAGTTCCCACCATAATGTGCCACAGTATAAAATACCCCGATACAGAGCCCCCCATATAAAATACCCCTTCTTTGTGGCCTCAGTAGAAGCCCCCATAGTGTTCCTCTCCCTCCTTCCCCATATTAAATACCCCTTCTTTGTGGCCTCAGTAGATGCCCCCATAGTGCCCCCAATAATGTGCCTTTAAGAAATGCCCCCATAGATGCCCCCATAGTGCCACTTGACCCAATAATGTGCCAGTAAAAAGTGCCACTAATAATGTGCCAGTAAGAAGTTCCCCCATAGATGCCCCCACAGTGCCCCCCAATAATGTGCCAGTAAGATGTGCCCCCATAGATGCCCCCAATCATATGCCAGTAACGTGCCCCCATAGATGCCCCCAATCATGTACCAGTAACAAGTGCCCCCATAGATGCCCCCCAATCATGTGCCAGCAACAAGTACCCCCATAGATGTCCACCAATTATGTGCCAGTAACAAGTACCCCCATAGATGCCCTTCAATCATGTGCCAATAACAAGTGCCCCATATATGCCCCCAAATCATGTGCCAGTAACAAGTGCCCCCATAGATGCACCCCAATCATGTGCCAGAAACAAGTGCCCCCATAGATGCCCCCCAATCATGTGCCAGTAACAAGTGCCCCCATAGATGCTTGTATAGGGGCATTTTATACTGGGGCATTTTATGGTGGGCATTATGGGGAAGGGGAGAGGGGAGTACTATGGGGTCATCTATGGGGGCACTAAGAAGGGGTATTTTATACTTGCAAATTATGGGGGAAACTGAGGGCATCTACTAGGGCACTATATATGGGGCATTTTATACTGGTACATTAAGGGAGTGCACTAGGAGAAAGGGGGGAGAGAAGCACCATGGGGGTATTTTATACTGGCACATTATGGGGGCACTATGGGGACATTAGCTCAACTGGGGGCATTAAAAGGAGGTATTTTTTCCACTGTCACATTACAAGGAGAATTATTACTACTGGGGGGCATTATGGTGGGCTTTATTACTACTGTAGGTCTAGGGGGAACATGATTACTAGTATGGGCACTATGGGATCATTATTACTTCTGGGGCACAGTGGGGACATGCTGGGGGCACTGTAGGAGCACTATTACTACCATGTGTGCTCTAGCAGAGAATTATTACTATTGGTGGGACTTTTGGGAGCACTATTACTGTGGGGGCACCTTGGCACAGTATCAGCTTACCACAATTATTTTTGGGGGACGTAATGTTTACACTATTAGTATCAGGGGCACTATTTGCTGGGCACAGTTATTTTAGGGCACTGTGTGCCAATAATGATTAAAGGTGACTATCTGCATGATACTACTATTATCAGGGGGTTTATCTGTTTCTGCAGTATAGTATTGGGGAGCACAGCGGCACAGTATTGGGGGTGGTAGGATGATTTGTCCAGAAGATGGGAGGATGATGGAAAAGTAGTAAACTAAGATTTTGTTTGTCAAACTGCAGAGACGAGAAATGGCTTAAAAATGGTGGTTTGGTCTGAAGGTCTGAAAGGAGAAGATGAGGAAAGAGAACATCTACATCAATGGAGACATCACTGGATGTAAGAGGTATGTGCGCTGTATTACCCTGTATGTTATGTAGTGATGGGAGGGTGTCACGAGGGTGTCGAGGACCACGCCTGACTCCGTTATACCCGGGGTCAGGAAGTCGCAGCGGTTGGCTGCACGCTCTATTTAAGATAGGGCTGTTTTCCTTATGGTAGCTTTCTGGGTTTGCTTAGCAAACCCTTTTGGCTCACTCAGGGATCCGTAGCTCCTTCTCCTCAGCTGTTCCTTGTCCAGCACTCCCAGACCTCCTTATATTTCTCTCTCACACTTCTCTGGTTGCCAGAGATAGAGCTTCCTGCCTGGACATCTATTCTGACCTTCTGGAGCTGTGTTGCTGCGTTCGCTGGTAGTTGGTCCAGTACGCTACCCTCCAGATCCCTGTTGGACCTTTTTGGTTTATTGTGGTCGCCCACCTGGGTGTATGTGTTTGTATGTTTTGTCTGTCCTCTCCCTGGTGTTTCCCTCTTAGTGATAGTGGTGTGGACTAGCGATCCCACCGGCCTGTTCACTATCCAGGGCTCATGTTAGGGAAAGCCAGGGTTTAGGCACGTGATCGCCGCACAGGTGAGGAACCCGTCTAGGGACGTCAGGGCAGTCAGGTGCCAGCCGCAAGGTGAGTTAGGGGTCACCACCTTTCCCTCTCCCTTGGGCAGGGCTTTCCCTGTTTTCCTCCCTGTGCGTGTCGTCGGTCATTACATTATCTCTGGCCTGTATTTTGTGTAGGTAAAAAAATAAAAATAAATTTTTTACCTACTTAGAATCCAGTATGGATCAAATTGCTGCTCTGTCCAAACAATTTCATGGCCTGTCTTTGGAGGTGGTAGGATTGAAGGCGTCGGTCCTCCAGCAACAGCAGCAATTACAACTGACTGCAAGCCCAGCGGTTGCTACTGGTAACCAGGTTGTTGCGGAACCCAAGGTCCCTCTCCCTGACAGATTTTCTGGGGGAAGGGACAAGTTTTTGACATTCCGTGAGGCCTGTAAGTTATATTTTAAACTGCGCCCTTACTCCTCTGGTAATGAAGATCAGCGGGTGGGGGTTGTTATTTCCCTGCTGCAGGGGGATCCGCAGTCCTGGGCGTTCTCTTTACCTACTGATTCCCAGGCTCTTCGGTCAGTGGATGAGTTTTTTGGGGCCTTGGGTCTCATATATGATGACCCTGACCGAGTCGCCCTGGCTGAATCAAGATTACGGAGACTCTTACAAGGAGAGTGGCCGGTAGAGGAGTATTGCTCTGAATTCCGTAGGTGGGCTACGGATACCCAATGGAACGACCCGGCTCTCAGGAGTCAGTTCTGCTCTGGGTTATCCGAAAGGGTTAAGGATGCGCTTGCATTATATGAGACCCCCTTTTCCCTTGATGCGGTTATGTCCCTTTCTATCCGAATAGATAGACGCCTTAGGGTCAGGTTGAAAAAACCGGAGCAATTGGTAACCCCTCCCAAGCAGCAGTTAGTCTGTACGGACTTAGACGAGCCTATGCAGCTAGGAGGAACTACTCGTCAGGTCCGTCCTCCTGAGGCTCGCCGTAGGCGTGGGGTTTGTTTTTTTTGTGGGGAGAGGGGTCATTTCATTAATGTCTGTCCTTCTTTCCTCAGAAACAAAAGACCGTCGGAAAAACTACTAACCCCAGGCTGTGTGGAGGATGTCAGCCGGGGGGTATACGTTTCCTCCATACGTACATCGCAATTTGTGTTGCCAGCGGTTATTATTTTTGGTGATAAGACGGAGACTATTTCTTTCTTTCTAGACAGTGGAGCAGGGGTAAATTTGATAGATGCCCATTTTGCCCGCACTTTGGGTTTGTCTCTCTGTACTTTACAGAGACCCATTCCCATATTCGCTATTGATTCTGCTCCCCTGTCTCAGAGAAACCTCACGCACATTGTTCATAATTTACACCTTCGGGTAGGGGACCACCATAACGAGATGCTTTCAGGTTATGTTCTGGAGGGGCTTCCCACTCCGGTAGTGCTGGGTCTTCCCTGGTTGGTAGCGCACAATCCAGTGGTGGATTGGCAGGCCAGGGAGATATTGGAGTGGAGTGAGCAGTGCAGAGAAAATTGCTTAAATAGCAATTGCTTAGTCGCCTCCATAACTACCCTACCTACATTTATTTCGGACTTTGAGGATGTTTTTTCTGAAAAGGGTTGTCAGAAGTTACCACCTCATCGTCCTTATGATTGCCCGGTTAACCTTATTCCCGGCGCAAAATTACCCAAGACCAGGTTATATAATCTTTCGGGTCCAGAGAGACAAGCCATGAAAGATTATATCTCCGAGAGCTTGGCTAAGGGACACATCAGACCCTCTTCTTCACCCGTGGCTGCAGGGTTTTTCTTCGTTAAAAAGAAAGATGGGGGCCTGCGTCCTTGCTTAGATTTTCGCGAATTAAATCAGATAACCATCCGAGACCCATACCCTCTTCCTCTCATTCCTGACCTGTTTAATCAGATTGCGGGTGCTAGGTGGTTCTCCAAACTTGATCTTAGGGGTGCCTACAATCTGATTCGTATTAAGGAGGGGGATGAGTGGAAGACAGCGTTTAACACCCCTGAGGGGCATTATGAAAATCTAGTTATGCCTTTCGGTCTGACCAATGCTCCTGCCGTCTTTCAACATTTCGTTAATGACATTTTTAGTCATCTAATCGGCAGGTTTGTGGTAATATACCTAGATGATATTTTAATTTATTCGTCTGATCTGAAAACACATGAGGTGCATGTCAGACAAGTACTGCAGGTCCTACGGACGAATGAATTATATGCTAAAATTGAAAAATGTGTCTTCGCCGTTCAGGAGATACAATTCCTGGGTTATTTTTTATCTGCGTCAGGTTTCCGTATGGATCCTAGGAAGGTCCAGGCAATTTTAGATTGGGATCTTCCTGAGAACCTCAAAGCACTACAACGGTTCTTGGGCTTCGCGAATTTCTATAGGAAATTCATAAAAAATTATTCACTTATTGTAAAACCGCTTACTGACATGACTAGGAAGGGGACTGATTTTTCTAAATGGTCTGACGCCGCTAAAGTTGCTTTTTCCTCTCTAAAAGAGAGGTTTACCTCAGCACCTGTACTGGTCCAACCTGATGTCTCTAAGCCTTTTATTGTTGAAGTCGATGCGTCAGAGGTGGGAGTGGGGGCGGTGCTGTCTCAGGGTCCGTCTCCTGGCAAATGGCGTCCTTGTGCTTTCTTTTCTAAAAAACTATCTGCAGCAGAAAAGAACTACGATATTGGCAATAGGGAACTATTAGCTATTAAACTTGCGTTTGAGGAGTGGCGTCATTTCTTAGAGGGGGCAGTCCACCCCGTCACTGTGATTACGGACCACAAAAATCTTCTGTACCTCGAATCAGCTAAGCGTCTCACCCCTAGACAGGCTAGGTGGTCGCTATTTTTTACCAGGTTTAACTTTGTGATTACCTATCGTCCTGGGGCAAAGAACACCAAGGCTGATGCACTATCTCGTTGTTTCCCTGGAGGGGGTAATGTGAGTGATCCGGTACCCATTCTTCAAAGAGGAGTGGTTGTTTCTGTGGTACACTCTGTTTTGGAGGGGAAGGTGTTAGAGGCCCAGGGGGACGCCCCGGTCTCTTGCCCCTCAGAGAAATTGTTTGTACCGTTGAACTTACGTTTCGAATTATTAAAGGAACATCATAATTCGGCACTTGCTGGGCACCCGGGTAGTAAAGCAACCTTGGAACTATTGTCTCGTCGTTTTTGGTGGCCAAGGTTGCGTCAGGATGTATTGGATTTTGTGTCTTCTTGTTCTACCTGTGCGCGCGCAAAAGTTTCACATACACGTCCTGCAGGGTCTCTATTACCACTCGTCATTTCCAATAGACCGTGGACACATCTGTCAATGGATTTTATCACTGACTTACCTTTGTCTGCGGGTAAAACAGTTATTTTGGTAGTAGTGGACAGGTTTAGCAAAATGGTACACTTCATTGCGTTACCCGCACTACCTAATGCTAAGACTCTTGCTCAGGTATTCGTCAGTGAAATCGTGAAGCTTCACGGGGTCCCCTCCGATGTTGTTTCGGATCGGGGTACCCAGTTTATTTCTAAATTTTGGAAAGCTTTTTGTTCTCGTTTGGGGGTACACTTGTCCTTTTCCTCTGCTTTCCATCCTCAGTCGAATGGACAGACTGAGCGTACCAACCAAAACCTTGAGACATATCTAAGATGTTTTGTGTCTGAAAACCAAGAGTTGTGGTCATCATATTTACCGTTAGCTGAGTTTGCCATAAATAATCGTCGTCAGGAATCCACTGGCAAGTCACCATTTCTTGGTGCATATGGTTTTCATCCCCAATTCTGTACTTTCAAAGAGGGGGGGTCTTCTGGGGTTCCCGAAGAGGAACGGTTTTCGTCATCTCTTTCATCGGTATGGCAGAAGGTGCAAGCTAACTTGAAAAATATGGGAGGTAAATACAAATGCATGGCTGATAAGAGACGGTCGCCAGGTCCGGACCTAGGAGTGAATGACTATGTGTGGTTGTCTACTAGGAATATTAAATTGAAGGTTCCCTCTTGGAAACTGGGTCCTAGGTTTATTGGCCCTTACAAAATTGTAGCCATCATCAACCCCGTGGCTTTTCGCCTGGAGTTACCTCAGACTTTTAAAATTCATAATGTTTTTCATAAGTCGTTACTCAAAAAATATGTTCCACCTCTAGAACCATCACCGCTGCCACCCCCTCCTGTTGTCGTGGATGGTAACCTAGAATTTCAGATATCCAAAATTGTTAATTCTCGTCGGGTCCGCCGCTCTCTTCAATATCTGGTGCATTGGAGAGGTTACGGTCCCGAGGAAAGAATGTGGGTTCCTGCGTCTGAGGTAAACGCCGACAGGTTAGTTCGGGTTTTTCATGCCTCTCGTCCTGAGAGACCTGGTCCTGAGTGTCCGGAGGCCCCTCGTAGAGAGGGGGGTACTGTCACGAGGGTGTCGAGGACCACGCCTGACTCCGTTATACCCGGGGTCAGGAAGTCGCAGCGGTTGGCTGCACGCTCTATTTAAGATAGGGCTGTTTTCCTTATGGTAGCTTTCTGGGTTTGCTTAGCAAACCCTTTTGGCTCACTCAGGGATCCGTAGCTCCTTCTCCTCAGCTGTTCCTTGTCCAGCACTCCCAGACCTCCTTATATTTCTCTCTCACACTTCTCTGGTTGCCAGAGATAGAGCTTCCTGCCTGGACATCTATTCTGACCTTCTGGAGCTGTGTTGCTGCGTTCGCTGGTAGTTGGTCCAGTACGCTACCCTCCAGATCCCTGTTGGACCTTTTTGGTTTATTGTGGTCGCCCACCTGGGTGTATGTGTTTGTATGTTTTGTCTGTCCTCTCCCTGGTGTTTCCCTCTTAGTGATAGTTGTGTGGACTAGCGATCCCACCGGCCTGTTCACTATCCAGGGCTCATATTAGGGAAAGCCAGGGTTTAGGCACGTGATCGCCGCACGGGTGAGGAACCCGTCTAGGGACGTCAGGGCAGTCAGGTGCCAGCCGCAAGGTGAGTTAGGGGTCACCACCTTTCCCTCTCCCTTGGGCAGGGCTTTCCCTGTTTTCCTCCCTGTGCGTGTCGTCGGTCATTACAGAGGGTGAATATAGAATTTGGTCCACACTGTAGCAGCCTGGCCCCAGACTTCAGGTCACACTGTGCGTGTTCTGAATTCTGGGGGCTCACAACCATCTACTACATTATCTGTACACAGAGAGTTATCACCCTGTTATCTGTGGTGTTACATAGGACTGCAGGTGATATCTATTACATTATCTGTAAAAAGGGGCATGGCCACAGGTTGGGGGGGACACAATACTTGGCTTGCCCCGGGTGTTGGCAACCCACGCTACGCCACTGCCTGCAGCCTATCAGAGGAACTGGGAAGGGAGATGCCTCGCCGCCGCACTTCCATCTGTATCGCTGTCCTGAGGACGGTGATACAGATGATTATGGGGATGAGCGCTTCCACAATGGAAGCGCTCATCTCCCTGTGCCCTGCTGCCGCCCCCCACGTCACCAGTGGCCTGCGAGGCTCAAGAGGCAGCTGGCTTGGGCCCCCTAGGAGCAACTGGGCCCGGGTAAGCTGCCCCTTTGCCCCGCGTTAAAGTTTACCCTGCATGCTCTTCCTACATTTACCATTATGGGACTTCTGAAATTAGCTGGGTACTAGAACTCTATTTTCTGAAGTTCAATAGCTGTGAATGGAGGCTTTTACTTCATTCACTGCTAGGGACCTGCAAATATTGGACATTTATGGCATATCTTATTGATATGCCATAAATATCCAGTAGGGAATACTCTTTAAATCACACTATAATCCCAGTAAAGGTGTTACAACGATTTTTAATAAATTAAAAAATCATGGTAAAGAGATGGTCCCATTCCACTTAGCCACTTACCTACAGACACTGACGGTGCAAGTACCAGCGGTCCAAACAAACATGAGACAGACTGGAACCCAGGCACGCAAACAGGACCCAAAAATGCAACAGGAAATTGTGGACAAGCTGGACTCTCCTCCTTCAGTGTGTTCCACGTGGATTATTGATCAGATATAGAATTTGGATTAATTAAAAACTGTTGTAGCAACTTTGCTGTGATTTTATTTGTGAGTGGGCTTAAGATTTGGAGATTTGCGTTCCTTAGATTTTGTATTCTTCATATTCATATTTATGTCTATAAAGTAAGTTTGGTATAAGCAAACAAAATTTATTGAATCTTATAAGCGATCCTGCAATTTTGATGGTGAATGATTTCAGAAGGTAACAGATCTTCCAAAAGCACAGATATGTCCCACGTGAAGGCCATTATTCTTTGGATGTTATGAGGGAGCAGAGACTAGTCCCATTCTAGGAACCAGTTGGGGGTTCATGTGGTTGGATTAGACTTTTATGGCCTGTTTGATATACCACAAAAGGTTTATGGTGAGAACCTTTCAAGTGTTGCGAAGCCATAGGTTGTGATTAAATAAATTATATTTTATATAACAGATGTACAAACGTAATATAACATGTATCTACCAAATTTTGATCAATTACATTAAATTCTGCTGTAAAATAATAGCATTGGATGTGGCATTCCTAAATACTATACTTTCCACATGTCCATGTGTCAAAACGTTAAAAATGTTAAATGTCTGTTGGGAAGTTCAACCTATTTAATATCAGGAAACCACATCGTCTGAACCACAGCTCTTAAATAAAATGTTGTGTCTGATCTCTGAGCTTTTACCAGGAGAAGTAGCAGAGAGAGCAGACTGGCTTCCTTTGATCTATCGATTATGCTAATGCTATTCCTGCTATTAAAAATGCAAGAGCCTTTTCAGTTAACGTATTTCACTTAACTTCTGTGCAACATGTTTAAATTCAGAGACGGCAAATCTAGTATCTGCTAGGGAAAACCACAGGAGAGCTCCGGATTCTGGGATGAGGATAAGAGACTGTTCACTTGGCGAGCATGTTCTTGTCAATGATTGAGAGGATATACTTTGTTATACATTTTCACCATGTAGCCTATCTACTACCTTAAGGACAGTGGTGAATTGCACAAAGTTTCATGGGTTTTTTAACACTTTTTCACATATTAATCATCTCTTTAAATGCATGGACAGAATATAACTTTTTTTTGCACAATTTACATCAGTTGTTCACAGATGCGTGAAGGCTCCTTAAAAGTCAGTGTCTGTTAGTATCTGTCATATGCCGACTCCAGTACAGTGTTGTGCTTCTGTTATGAATGGAAGCTGCAACACAAGTGTGAACAGCGCCTAAGGCTACTTTCACACTAGCGTTTACGTTTTCCGGTATTGAGCTGATTAAAGAGACAGGGGGCACACCAAATAATTCAGGGAGTGCAAAGGGTGGTATAACTGCATATAACAAATGACCTGACCCAAGAGTGAGTCAAAAGAAGCCACCCCATGAATGCACATCCGACCATAAGGAAGTATTAAAAATATATATAAAGTTTATTTGACACAACAGACACGCATTAAAAAATTGTATACAATATAGAACAAAGTGCGGTATGCAACACACCTGTGTGTGTCGGTTACATACATTTTATTGCATACTGCACTTTGTTCTATATTGTATACAATTTTTTAATTCGTGTCTGTTGTTGTGTCAAATAAACTTTATATATATTTTTAATACTTCCTTATGGTCGGATGTGCATTCATGGGGTGGCTTCTTTTGACTCACTCTTGGGTCAGGTCATAAGTTTTCCGGTATTGAGCATGGGGGCTCCATACTGGAAAAAAAAACACTTCAGTTTTGTCCCCATTCATTGTCAATTGGGACAAAACTGAACTGAACAGAACGGAATGCTCCAAAATGCATTCCGTTCAGTTTAGTTGCGTTCCCAGACTGGAGAGCAAACCGCAACATGTTGTAGTTTGCTTTCCGTCCTGGGATGCGGAGCAAGACGGATCCGTCATGACCGCCAATGCAAGTCAATGCGGATGGATCCATTTTCTCTGACACAATCTGACACAATCGAAAGTGGATCCATCCCCCATTGACTTTCAATGGAGTTCATGACGGATCTGTCTTGGCTATGTTAAAGATAATACAATCTTTAACATTGGCCCCATGTCACGGAACCATGAACCAGACGTACAACAAGAGATAAGTGAAAATAAGAAGGCTTTATTGAAAATAAAGCTGTAAAGCAAAGTCCAAACGGATGGTGAAACCGAGCAGAGTCTTTGCGAAGCCAGAGGTCAGGAACCAGAAGGGTAGTCAGACGAAGCCAGGATCAGGAACCAGCAGGGTAGTCAGACGAAGCCAGGATCAGGAACCAGCAGGATAGTCAGACAAAACCAGGATCAGGAACCAGCAGGGTAGTCAGACGAAGCCAGGATCAGGAACCAGAAGGGTAGTCAGACGAAGCCAGGATCAGGAACCAGAAGCAGCAGCAGTCTTAGAAGCATGTGAACACAAGAGGACCAAGCAAGGAACTGAAGCCACAGACCTCCTATATATATGAGCTAGGCATCCAGCTCCTCCCAGGGAAAGGAGGAGCCGCAGGGTGGAAGGCTACAAGAAACCCAGAAACCAAGATGGCCGCCAGCACATGTCAAACGAAGGAGAGCAGCAAGCAGGTAAGACCATGACAGTACCTCCCCCTCAAGGGCCCCTCCTCCGCGGAGCACAAAACGGTTTCTGAGGGAAGCGTGCGTGGAAGGCTCGGAGCAAGGCAGGAGCATGGACATCTGCGGAGGGAACCCAGGAACGCTCCTCTGGACCATAACCACGCCAATGGACCAAAAACTGCAACCGACCGCGGACCAGGCGTGAGTCCAGGATATTGCTCACCTCATATTCCTCACGATTGCCCACTTGGACCGGACGAGGCCGAGGAACCGAGGAAGTGAAACGATTACACACCAGTGGCTTCAACAGGGAGACATAAAACACGTTGGAGATCCGCATGCCAGGAGGAAGCGCAAGGGCATAGGCTACCGGGTTTACCCTGCGAAGCACTCGGAAGGGACCAACAAAGCGAGACGCCAGCTTGGGAGTGGGCACTCGAAGGTTGAGGTTGCGGGTGGACAACCATACACGGTCTCCGACCTGGTAGGAAGGAGCAGGCGCTCGTCTGCGATCAGCCTGGAGTCTCTGGCGCTGCGCAGAGACCTCAAGGGACTTCTGGATCTGTACCCAAGAAGCACGTAGGACGGAAAGGTGATCCTCCACAGCCGGAATATCCTGGGGAGAGAATACCTCCAGTAACACGGCAGGTTGGAACCCATAATTGGCCATGAAGGGAGACGTCCCAGAGGAAGAGTTCACCGCCGTGTTCCTGGCAAACTCAGCCCAAGGCAGGAGGTCAACCCAATTGTCTTGGTGATCGGAGACATAGCAACGAAGGAATTGCTCCAAGGCCTGATTGGATCGTTCTGCGGCCCCATTGGACTGAGGGTGGTAGGCCGAGGAGAAGGAGAGATGAATCCCCAACTGGGAGCAAAAGGCGCGCCAGAACCTGGACACAAACTGACTCCCCCGATCCGACACAATCTCCTTAGGCAAACCGTGCAACCGGAAGACCTCCCTGGCAAAAATCGTGGCCAACTCTTGTGCAGAGGGTAACTTCTTGAGAGGAACACAGTGGCACATTTTGGAAAACCGATCCACAATCATGAGAATGACCGTATGGCCTCGGGATGCAGGGAGGTCCACAATGAAATCCATCCCCAGGTGTGACCATGGACGCTCCCCGGTGGCTATGGGTTGCAGAAGGCCCAACGGAAGGTGCCGAGGGGACTTACTCTGGGCACAAACGGAGCATGCCGCTACATATGCGGCGATGTCGGAACGTAGGGAAGGCCACCAGAACAGACGTGAAACAGCCCAGGACAGCTGATTCTTTCCAGGATGCCCCGCGGTCTTGGAGTTATGGTAGGTTCGCAACAACCGAGTGCGCAACTCCTCAGGCACAAAACATCTGCCGTTGGGTCTCCCAGAGGGAGCACCAGATTGAGCCGCCAAAATCTGCTCACCCAGGGGAGAGGTCAGGCTGGTGCGAATGGCGGCCAGGATCTGATTCGGAGGTATGACCGAAGTCGGAATCGACTCCTCCCTGGACAGCTCGGAGTACTGCCGTGATAAGGCATCCGCCCTGATGTTCTTGGAACCGGGTAGGTAGGAGACCACGTAATTAAAACGTGACAAGAACAGAGCCCATCTGGCCTGACGTGGTGTCAATCTCTTGGCCTCAGAAAGGTAGGTCAGATTCTTGTGGTCCGTCAGGATGAGAACCGGAACCACCGAACCCTCGAGCAAGTGCCTCCATTCTTTAAGGGCCTGCACGATGGCCAATAACTCCCTGTCACCAATCTGATAGTTGCACTCCGCGGAAGACAGTTTCCGGGAGTAAAACCCACAAGGAAGCAGAGGACCCTCTGGTGTTCTACGCTGAGACAGAAGGGCGCCTACTCCCGTCTCAGACGCGTCCACCTCGAGGACAAAGGGCAACCCAGGGTTGGGATGCGACAGAATCGGAGCCGACACAAAGGCGGACTTTAGGGCCTCAAAAGCTCGGATGGCCTCGAGCGGCCAGACCTGGGAATTACTGCCCTTCCTGGTCAGATCCGTGAGAGGCTTGGCCAGCATGGAAAAGTCCCTGATGAACTTCCGATAATAATTGGCGAAGCCCAAAAAGCGCTGCAGGGAACGAAGACCACTGGGCTGGGGCCACTGTAAGACAGCCGAAACCTTCTCAGGATCCATGGAGAACCCCTCAGCGGAAATGATGTAACCTAAGAAGGTTACCTGGGATCGGTGAAATTCGCATTTCTCAAGCTTACCGAACAGCTTGTTCTCTCGTAACCGTTGCAACACTCGTCTGACATCCAGAATGTGGGCCTCCATGGATTCAGAATATACCAAGATGTCATCCAAATAGACTACCACACACTGCTGCAACAGGTCACGGAAAACATCGTTGATGAATTCCTGAAAGACTGCGGGCGCATTGCACAACCCAAAGGGCATAACCAAGGATTCGTAATGACCGGTCCTGGTGTTAAACGCGGTCTTCCACTCATCGCCCGCCTTGATCCTTACCAGGTTATATGCCGCCCTCAGGTCGAGTTTGGTAAAGACCGTGGCACCTTTAAGGCGATCGAACAGCTCGGAAATCAAGGGTATCGGGTAAGCGTTCTTGATCGTGATGCGATTGAGACCCCTGTAATCGATGCAAGGCCTCAACTCACCGCCCTTCTTTTTCACAAAGAAAAATCCAGCCCCTGCCGGGGACGAAGATTTGCGAATGTGTCCGCGTGAAAGCGCCTCCCTCACGTACTCCTCCATGGCCTCATTCTCCGCTACCGACAGTGGATAGACTTTGCCACGAGGAGGAACGGCACCAGATTGTAACTCTATGGCACAATCATATGGGCGGTGCGGAGGTAGGGCAACCGCGCGCACCTTATCGAATACATCCCGGTACTCCTCATATTCAGGAGGCAACAGAGAGTCCGAGGAAGTACACAGCAACTTGACAGACCCATGGATGCAACTAGCCCCACACTGCGGTGACCACGAGAGGATCTCGACCGATCTCCAATCGAAAGTCGGATTATGCTTCTGGAGCCAGGGGTACCCCAAGACCACCGAGTAGTGTGGAGACGAAATAACCTGGAGGCAGACCGACTCTCTGTGAACGGCACCAATGGCTATCCCCACTGGAAGGGTCTCATGAGTCACGTGTGGCGGCAGAAGGGGTCTGCCGTCTATCGCCTCAAGAGCCAGTGGGGAACCTCGAGCCTGCAGAGGAATGGAATTGGCGGCAGCGAACACACTATCAATGAACAAACCACCAGCACCAGAGTCCACCAACGCCTGGGTCGTCACCGAGCCCCCGACCCAGGAGAGGACAACAGCGATCAGTGGTTTGTCAACACGGGAAACCGGGGACGAGGAGACTCCACCCAAGATCTGCCCCCGACAGGATCTCAGGGTACGAGCGTTTCCCGGACGGTTCGGACATGCCAACCGAAAATGCCCACCGAGACCACAGTACATGCATCGGCCCTCACGTCTCCGGAGTGCCCTCTCCCCCTCGGACAGGCGAGCAAACCCCAGCTGCATGGGTTCACCCCCAGACAAGTCATCCCCAGGAGGCGTGGGAGGAGAGGGAGGCACGGGTGGGACAGCAAACGTAGGCACCAATCTGTTAGAAGACCTCCGCAGGTTCTCCTTAAAGGAAGGTCTCTCCCTGAGTCTGGTGTCAATCAAAATCAGGAAAGAAATAAGAGACTCGAGCTCAACTGGTAGGTCCTTAGCTGCAACCTCATCCTTCAAGGCATCCGAGAGACCATGAGAGAAAGCAGCGACCAGAGCCTCATTATTCCAGCCCACCTCTGCTGCCAGGGTACGAAACTCAATGGCGTATTCAGCTACGGATCGTGAACCCTGTCTGATGGACATAAGGAGCTTCGCAGCAGAGGCAGCACGAGCCGGCACATCGAATACCTTCCGAAGAGAAGCAACAAAACCGGAAAACTCGGCAACCACCGGATTGTTGTTCTCCCATAAAGGGCTGGCCCAGGCCAAGGCCTTGTCCGAGAGCAGCGAGATCAAGAAGCCCACCTTTGATCTCTCAGTAGGAAAGGCATGTGGCAGCAACTCGAAATAAATGCCCACCTGGTTAAGGAAACCTCGGCACTGAGTTGGCTCTCCCCCAAAGCGCTGTGGAAGAGGGGCAGAACCGGTCATACCCCGAAACACCGCAGGCGCAACAACAGGTGTCGGGGTAGACTCTGGCGCAACAACCGGAGCGGCAGTAGGAGCGAGCCCAGGAGCGACAACCGACCCATCGGCAACGGGAGCGAAATGAGCCGTGCGTTCAAGCAGGGTTTGCAACGCCACAGCGAACCGACCCAACAGGTGATCCTGCTGATCAAGTCTGGCAACCAGCGTGGGTAGCGAGGATGGCCCTGTAGCGTCAGAATTCATGGCTTGGTCCTAATGTCACGGAACCATGAACCAGACGTACAACAAGAGATAAGTGAAAATAAGAAGGCTTTATTGAAAATAAAGCTGTAAAGCAAAGTCCAAACGGATGGTGAAACCGAGCAGAGTCTTTGCGAAGCCAGAGGTCAGGAACCAGAAGGGTAGTCAGACGAAGCCAGGATCAGGAACCAGCAGGGTAGTCAGACGAAGCCAGGATCAGGAACCAGCAGGGTAGTCAGACGAAACCAGGATCAGGAACCAGCAGGGTAGTCAGACGAAGCCAGGATCAGGAACCAGAAGGGTAGTCAGACGAAGCCAGGATCAGGAACCAGAAGCAGCAGCAGTCTTAGAAGCATGTGAACACAAGAGGACCAAGCAAGGAACTGAAGCCACAGACCTCCTATATATATGAGCTAGGCATCCAGCTCCTCCCAGGGAAAGGAGGAGCCGCAGGGTGGAAGGCTACAAGAAACCCAGAAACCAAGATGGCCGCCAGCACATGTCAAACGAAGGAGAGCAGCAAGCAGGTAAGACCATGACACCCCAAGTCATATCGGTGCACTTGGTCCAGTGGTATTACCTGCCACTTTACCCTTACCTGCTGGTCCAGCTTCCAGTTATGGCCGGACTGGGGGGCAGAGCCTTTAGGGGAGGCCATCATGACGGGGGGTTTGGTTCAGGGAGACCCCAGATAGAAGGTGATAGGCTGGGTTTAAGGGGGGGGGGGGGGTTTGAGGGGCTTTGGAAAAGGGGGGATTGGATGCTTTAAGTTTAAGGGGAGTGGTCAAGGGGTTAAATAGTTAGAGCCAAGAGAGGAATGGGGCCATTTTAAGTTGTGGGAAAAGAGCTCCCGCCCACCCTCCCTATGTTTAAGGAGATAAAGGGCGAAAGGTCCGGGGAGAAAGGGTGCACAGGGAGGCTTAAGGTTGTCACGGTAGCTGTGGCGGGGGGAGGTCCTTGAAGTTGGTTATATTCACAGAGGAGGATGCTGGGAGGGCTCCATGGTTGGGGCTGGACTCCCAGTGGTGGCGGATTTTATTTTATTTTTTTGAGTTTTGAAAATACTTTATTTTGAATCATGAGCAGAAAATACAAGAAATACATCTGCCCCACAACAGGGTACTTGGTTCATATTACAAATATCAGGAACGTAGACATATTTAAGTACTGACAGTCATGGGGATAAGGGGGAGAAGAAATTAAAGGGGGGGGGGAAAGAAAAAGGGAGGAAGGAGGAAGGGGGGGATAGGAATTTCCTACTTTCCTTAACACACTTGTTGAAGAGCTCTGTCTACTTCAGGAGGAGAAGACTCTATACTTTTTCCATGGGGACCATGTGGCCTCGAACACTTGTGTTCTTTTGGACTCCCACCCTGCAATTTGTTCCATTCTATATAGTGCGTCACATT